>NW_009197615.1:0-1033 GCF_000690835.1 Fulmarus glacialis | reverse complement strand
TAGCATAAGATCTTCAGTGTCATCTTCTCTTAGGAAAGAATTTCTGCAGTTACATTTTAGCACTAGTTGGACTGGCTGAAAAGGGTCTTTATTTTTACCAAGGGGATGTGCAAAAAAGTTGAACTAGAAGAGCCCACTGTAAACTTACATGGATAAACCTTACTGGTATTATCCTCCAGTATCCTATTTGAATATATGTTGAAAAGATTCTGCAAATTTCTGCTTATACTTCAAATCTACTTCTTAAAACCACAAGTGTTCTGCTTTGATTTACACATAAGCACATCAAAGATGAAGGAGCAAGACAATTACAATGGAGCTGATGAATTCTTAATCTCAGAAACAGTGGTAAATTAAGGGAAAACACAGTCTCGTTGCTGGTTGTTCTTTTGTGATTAAGTATTAGTTATCTGCTACGTTTGACATTCTGTAGCCCTATTTATTTGATTAATTTAATTGTCGTCCTAATTAATTTAATTATTTTGTAGCAAGGGTTGAGAGGCTGGTGCATTCATGGTTCTCTACATGGAGCTCAACTGATTACCAGCGCCACAGTTTGCTGAACTGGTAAAAAGCCGCCGCCCGGTCCCCGGTGCCCCTTTCGCTTGTCTGGGCTTGACTGATGCGCCCTCGGCTAGTTTCTGTCTCCGCGCCGTTGTTCACAGATTAATGTAGGGGATGGGATTATTCACGGTGCGTTAAATTAAGCATGTAGATCAATTTTTGCAGGAGAGAGCCCCCAGTCCTTGCACTTTTGAAATGATGAGTGTGCAGAAGCAACTCTTCGACTTAGGAAGAGAAAAATAAAAAAAAAAAAAGGAAAAAAGGGGGGGTGGGAAGAGTGAAGGCAGGCTGGTTTCCCCGGAAGCACAGGGAAAATTTTTTTGGGGGGGGGAAGTAGGGAAGGGGGATTTGAGGGTTACTTTAGTTTGTCACTCCGCGAAACGGACGCATCTTTACAAAGCAACTTTTGAATAACCGGGCGACGACGGGCTGGGCTCTCCCCGTACCCCGGAGCTACCCGCGCTGGCCA
>NW_009197614.1:21410-49410 GCF_000690835.1 Fulmarus glacialis | reverse complement strand
CTGCCCGTCGCGCCTGACCCCCAGGCCGGGGTCGGTGCTGGCGCCGTGGGGCGGCGGCGGAGTTTCGGAGGGGTGAGCGGGTCGCGGGCAGGTTGGCAAAATGTGTTTGAAAGGTAAAACACATCAGCGTTATTAAAATCCAGACTGATCTTTAAAATGATGGGTTATAACTTGCGTCATGGTCGCACGGGGGAGCAGGTCAGCAGTAGGCCCCAGGCACGTCCTGTCACCTGAGGTGAGCTCTGCTCCAGTGAACCTCGCCTCTGAAGGAAAAGGCTCAAATCAAGACCCCTGTTTAAGCAGGTAGCGTTGGAAATTGCAGCATGTCTAGTTACCACTGCGCTGGAGAGTTGTAGCAAAAAGCATATTTCACCCTAGCACTGTGGTTTTTTCCATGGAAAAAATGCCATTTTTTAGAGATGCAGCAGTTGTCTCTTGCTGAGGGGAGGTTGCTATCAATACTGTCACTTCCCAAGGTGACGTTAATCTGGATGCTGAACCTTGAGGGCTTGAGAGTGTTCATCGTTTCCCCAAGTTACATAGTAGATACCCTTAGAGGTGATTGCATTTTGGCAGTAGTGTTTTATACCACAGGAGAAGTGGAAATGAATTCAAAATTGAATTAAAAAAACCTGTCTACTTTAGACTTATTGGGACCTTCTCTTTAGTAGCAGTTATTATTTGAGAGGAAATTCTGAACGTGAATCTCTGCTTTTCCAGGTTTATTTTTCTTTCAGCTTTTTTCACGGGTGGCTCTTGCTTCCCCCTATGCAGATGTAAATGTGATTTCCTCCCTGGGATATAAAAGGGGGTATAAGAAAACTGGCAGTGGCCAAGGGAAGTCACCCATGCGGGGAGGTCAAGGAGAAGCCACCTGGAAAGGTGCATTTATTCTTGCGGTTACCAACCGTGAAAATGAAACCCTCAGTACTTTTATTGGCTCAGATATGTGCAAGTGAATGCTATGAATGCTGCACCGAAGGAGAGTAGTGGAGTGTCTTTCTCCTGTGCACACCTGGCCAAGCACTGGGAACTGCAGCTGCACTTCCATTCACAGGGTGTGTAGGGATGGTATTTGGTTAGCAGCTGTTTCTCCAAAAGAGAAAAAAAAAAGGGTTGGGTTAGGGTCACAGTCCCACTGACCCACCTCCAGGAGCAGCCAGCAGAGCTGAAGGGGTGGAGAAAGCTGGAGATGGTATGGCCTCTTCCAGGCCCGTGGTGAATCTCATCTGCCATCTGTCACCCTGTGGCTTGGCTTTGTTCAGCGGCAGAGGAGCTCATCGGTCCTCACCGCGCTGAGCAAATGTTATCCCGCGCTCCTGTCAGCTCTGCAGAAACAAAGCGCCGTTGGAGTGAACAGTTTTCGTTCCTCACGTATAATTAATTGTCAATTAAATTCGAGGAACAGGACTATCTATACAATATCGGTCACTTGTACTCGGAAACTTACTGATGTAAATCCAGCTCCCTAAGTCTATCGGCTCCTATACCCACTGTGAAAAAGACACAAATGCTTTTTCAGTCTGGAGCATGTTTTCAATGACATGAGAGTCCATACAGTCCATGGTTTCAGTCTGAGGTTACAAAACTGTTCTCACAAATTGCTGAATGGAGACTTGGTATGTGTGGAGTCCAGCATTTAATGACAAGGCCATGTTTTTTCTCTCTTGGATATTTAGAGCGGTCAGCCCTTAGAAATTAATGGCTGCCCCTTCAAGGTGGAAGATTTTTGCACAATTTTCAGGTATATTTCCCAACCATCCTGCTACTGCCAAGGAGTTTATCTGGACTTGCTTGTCCCTGGAAGACACTTCTACAGAGATGCCTGCGTGGCTGGTTTCTAGACTGATCATATAGCTAAGTGCGAGTGCATGTAGTTATTACTTGGGATGCTTTGAAGACAATGTACTTCTGTGGTGGGCACGGCTAATGTGTCCCAGAAGGATTCCTTCTAGTGGAAAGATTGCCACTTCTGCTCGAATGGCAGGAGTTCGAGTTTGCCAGTTGAAAATCAGTTTTTAGCAAAAGCCAAGGTAAGATAAAAATGAGCGGAAGTTATTTACATGCTCAACCCCCTGCATCCCCATCCCTCTCAAAAGTTTATTAGGACAGAGGTGGAGGGAAATGCAAGAAAACCATGTTTAATCTACTTATCCCAAGATTAACTCCAAAGGGGTTCTCTTTCTATCTCTGCATATAGTTGACAGACTGTAGATGCTTACCTAATCCATGCAAACTACCCTGATGCTTCGCTAAGCCCTCTGCAGATCTTTAGTCTCTGGTGTGGCAGGAATGTCCTTTCTAAGGACAGTGTTCAGGGACAGCCTGACATTAAGAAAATTGGTGCTTCTATGTGGGGCTTGATGTTTCTGAAGTGAAAAATCACTGAATGCAAAATAAGGAAACCAGGCTGAGCCTGCCATGTGCATGGGTCAGGGGACAGCCTGAGGGGCACATCTGTAGTATATGCAAATTCTTGAGCACAAACCTAAGACTGAGCTTCAGTCCAAATTTGCTGATTGCTTACATAACCAGCCTACATGCAGACAGTCCTGCAGTGAGATTTGGGGTGTCCTTTTGTAATCAGAGATGGGATTTGTAGATAGCATGACTTCAGGTTACTGGTATGGATAGTGTGAAAAACAGTTGCTTGGGGAACAGGTATCCCAGTGGCAGTGATGGAGATGTATGGATCTCCAGCTCACTGCCTCATAGATGCAGACAAAAAGATGGCAAGGATGGCAGTACTGGGTCAGACCAAAGGTCCGTTGAGCCTGATGGCTTCACTCTAGCAGTGGCCAATGGTAGGTGCTTACGGAAGAGTAGAAAGACAGGGCAAATACACAGAGATACTTCCCTGGTAAAGTCTCCTGACCTGCAATGAGCTGAAGGTGGTATCTTAGGCTTAGGCATACAAGAAACTTATGCAGGAGAAGAGGGCAGGACTTCATGGAGGATGTAGCAGGATCCACTGCCATGCAACAGAACAAGCTAACCTGTAGCAGAGAGGGTGGGACTCCATGAATCATAAGACAAAGCAAATAGTTGTAGGAGAGTTAAAACTTCTCAAGATGCCATAATCTAAATCCACTTCTGAAGAGATGCCTAAGTTTTTTAGGGTTTTCCCTAAACAGAAATGAAAGAGTAGATTTGTTTTTCAATTCTGAACTAAAGTTTTTCTTCTTATAAACTATTTTCTGTTCTCTTTACCTTGTGCCTTTCTTCCTTAGACTGTAATTATTTTGGCTGAAGTTCTGGGGCACCTACGCCAAAAGGGACAGCAATCACCAGTGCTCGTCCAGGGACTGAGCGTTTGGGTGGCAGAGTCTGAGGATGCTAGACAGAGCATCCGCATGCCGAGAATATTCCTCGGAGCCTAACCAGGGGCACTTTCTGGATTCTCTTTAGACCCAGGGAAGTTTAGGAACCCCCAGGTCCAGTGTTCAACAAAAAACTTGAGATTTTGGCTAAGGAGAGCACTGGAGAAGGGTGGCTTGCCAGAAAGCTTTGTGTTTCAGAAGCTGATCAGTGCGTGTTTGAAAAAAATAAAATGCGTGTTAAAAATACAGAGAATTCAGCAGTATTTTAACTCTGTTCCAGTTAAGTAATTTCTAGATATTTCATGGCATGTGTGTGCTTTTTCACATAGAAATTGTTTTGCATTGATCTTTTTCATCACTATTGAAGGGCTTGAGGCTGATATATCCAGAACTCACGCTTTCTTAAATGCAAACACATAAATTTTATTTTAAAAAGCTAATAATAAGAACAACTATTTCATTGCACCTACTTTTCTTCAAATGTGGAGCAAGCACACTCCATTTCGTAGCCTGCATACACTAGCTACCTAAGGGTTGTCAATTATATTACGCTATAAAAGGCACAGCACTTAGGGGCTGTCAATCAAGTCTGTTGTGAGCGACATTTCAAGAATCATTATTCCAACAGTATTTGTCAAATATAAAAATAAAACAAATTTACATGACAACACCAAATACAGAGGGATCATATTTCATTTTATGGTGAAAGTGGTTTGGATTGAGCACAGAATCAGTAAAGGTGAATCAAAAATGGCCGGAGATCTTTGCTTATAAAGCAGTGCCCCCTGTTCTGTTCCTTCCTACAGCTTTCCTTCTCCATGAAAGAAGGTGTTACCCAAATCTTCACCACACTTTGGATCACAGCCCCGCATCTGTTTCGTCTTTTCTTCACAGTCCGAGGGTTGTTGGTTGGGTTTTTTTTTTCCACAGCTTATGAGTATCGCTGAGCACTGCAAGGCATTTTGGGGAGCATTCTTTTCTGCAGTATTATGTTCCAGCTCTGGCATAATTTATGTGCTTGAGTAGTCCCCATTGAAATTACAAACAGTTCTCAAAAAGAAAGAGAACTTGTATGGATGTAATTTGGAGGCATCTGAAGATAGTTTTATTCCACATGGATGCCAGAGTCAGCCCAAAGAGATCCAAATGCAGTGTCTGCGCCTATTTTTAGTTGGCAAGTGCTTTTAGACTATGTAATGTGTCTTTGTCATTTGTCTACCATACGCTTTGACTCCATATGTTTATCACTGTTGCTATTGCTGATTCAGTATTTCAATAGTAGAATCATTTGGAGCTGTTCTCTAGACTAGGGTTTGCATCAGACTTTTTTGTCTCTGTATAATTAGACTAATGTCATTACTGATCCTAGCAGCAACTTTGAGTCAGAGCTGACATTAGATCCAGAAGCTGTGCCTATACTGCTAAATAAGAGGCCTACAGACTGGCCTAGAGGCGAAGTGAACTTGATTGAGTCACACCAGCGCTGATTAGAGCCACCTTCCCTGTACAGTGGAGCCGCTTGGAACAGCCCAAAATAGAACCAGAAATACAAATAATCTTCCCCATCCGTAGACAAAGAGCAGAAGTAGTTTTATCTCATCATCACACAGAAGGAAATTTATTGCAATTCCCGTTACTGAACCTGTTCAGATTTATAAACTTTTCATTATTGATTTTTGTAAGTACTGGAGACATACATATATTCAGAATGAATAGAAGGAAACTATTTTTCAAATGGTATATGCTTCCCAAGATTCATTTATAGATAGAGAGTAGGCACTGTAAGTCCTGTGTACCTCACCAGATAACTAGAAAATACACCTCAGAGCGTGCCCTCCTGGGCCAACACGAGGGATTTGCCAATGTACAGTTTATCGATGCTGTTGGAGGTTGTGAAATCCATCTGCATCTTCATCAGACTGCAAGCTCCATTTTGGTTTTAAGGCTGGGATGCGCCTTCCTGTGGCCTCACGTCTTTCCTGCTGGATTAAAATTCATGCAGGGCACATCATGGTCAATGACCAAGCACTATCCCATAGAGTGCTGTCATTCTGGACCCTAAGTTACTCCCACCAAACGAGACCAGGTTGTTGAAGACGTGGTCACCTTGGCCACAAACTATTCTGGCAGGAGACTGCATTCACCTGCTGAAAGCTGGATGGGAGCTGAAAAGTTATAGAATAAAAGTAGTCCTCTCGGTGTCTTTGGAGCTTGGGAAATGGCAGATCTACCACCTAACACTTCTCCATGCTTCTTGGAGATGCTATACAGAGGACAAAGTGGTTATTTAGAATTAGATTTCTTCTCCTCTGAAAATGAAAATGATGACCAAAATACCAGCCAATTCAGAGCTGAAAATTTATTTTAACAGGCTTTGGACCAGTCTCTGAATTAATGAAGCACAAGAAGGTATGACTTAAAGATTTCAGGTTTTAAAACGGCTGTAGCAGCAGAAGCTTCTGAGTCATCAGGGCTTCCACAGAAAGTCTGAAGAAATACATACAATGCATCTTTCACAGAAATAACAAGGAAAGAGAATGACAAATTGGATCTGGGTTAAGAAAAAAAACCACCAAGTACTGCTGTTACTTTCTGACCATTATATTCAAATAATGAAGAAAATAATCTGCAGTTTTCTGCTGTAGAACTCTTTACAGAAACAAGCCATTCATGTGCCTGTTTTGAATCTATTTAAAATACTTTGGGAGCATTCACTTTCCTTTATGCTAAGACAACTAAGAGAGTAAGTAATGGTCTTGTACCTGCTATAATGTTTTAGGTACTTTATGTTAGGATGTCAAGGGTATAAAGTGTCCAGCAAAACCAAGTATCTAACATAATACAGATGTCTTCCCCAGATGTTCTGAGAAAAGAACTGATCGTTCTTTTTGGCTTCTCTCTTATTGCAGCAACGAGGCACTACCTACGGTCTACCCTGTGGATGCCAGTACCTGAAGAGCCACTCAGCACAACACCTGGAACAGATCCCTTCCTGTTGTTCTGCTGCACAAAAATAAGAGCTTAGTCCACAATAATCCTGTGTGGGTAAGTTTGGAGGGAGAGGTAAGCACGAGAAGCTTCTTTAGCATTCGAACATCTGTGCAAGAGCTAACCTGAATGCAGTAGTAGTACACTGCTCTCCGAGAGCTAGGCTGGTGCCTGGATAATAGTTTTGCCTCCAGGTGTTTTATGTTAGCCTTGAGAACCTGTCAGTCGTTGACCACTTTGGGCCAAGTTCCAACTATAGGAAATAATCATGAGGAGAAGAGTAGGAAGCGCTATTGAATGCTTTCTGTTCTCAACCATCTGACCTGCTGGTAGAAAGGCAGTCTCTGTTTTGACATCTCTTGCTCTGCCGTCTTCAACCATCAAAGAAAGCACTTAAGAGGGCAAATGATGCAGTCTGGAGCTAACTCATGAAATAGCATGCGTAATTAAGATTATTATAAGTATCCGTAGAAACTGCCTGAATCATCACCTCCTTACATGTGAGAATCCAATACTGCATGTCAGCCTAAATCTGAACATCTGCAGCAAGCAACTGTATTTCTCAGATTATGGTAGTTCTGTTTCAAAATGGGAGGTGAAACAAGGGAGAGAGAGTTTGCGGGTTTTAGGGGGAAAGAGAGAAGGAATCTCCAACTTCTGTGAGTATAGTCACAAACGGACTGATTTACTTACTTACTGATGACACAAGTCATGTGTCATTTATAACGTGCTGCCACGATCCAGCCGAACATGGTTGGCTGGCAGCAAATTATCCTGAACCTTGTGGAGGTAAGTAGGCTCCAGCTCATTTTGAAGGATGCCAGACATTTTGTCTCTTTGGCCAAGCCTTCCCAGTCATTTATAAAGTTACATGGAAAGGTCAATCTGTACTTAGATATACAATATGATTAAAACAGATCACATTAAATTATTTCAGTTTACTTAAATAAAAGCAAAGCAAAATGAAAAAGCTTGCTAAATATCTCTTGGGAGAGGACTTCACTGTCCCTTGGGACGTGATTGCTAGTATTCCACTCTTCTGGATACATTAAAAAAAGAGAATCAAACAGGAGTTTCATTAAGAGTTTCTGTTGGTATCTAGAGGTTCTGAGCAAATATGGAAAGAAATATCCAGTTTTTTCAGAAAAAAATCTTTTTTAGAGTGGAGTTGTCAGGGAAAATGTGTTACCATTCAAAATAAAAAACTACAGTTTCAAACACTAAAAATAAAAGGGGAGAGGAATCCACTACATATAACTCTTTTGGGGGATCAATAGGATAGACATTTTGTCTCTTTGTCTCTCTTCTGTATTTCTATGTGACTCTCCTATCAGCTTTTTTCCTCTACATTCCAAGAAATCTAGCACTGAACCAGAACTTGAAGGCAAATCTAACTTACTTGTCCACAACGGATTACATCATTTGGTATTTCGCTCTTTCACATACTTCAGGGACAGCTCCATACCTTACTGATCCTGCCTCTACAGGCTTGACCTTACTGATCTGATTTGCCTGAATCTACCAAAGGTATGACACTGATTTTGTGGCTGCTGGATCAGATCCTGCCTAGATGGCTTTTATACGCTCGTTTTCCTTGCATTTTCATTCTGCTAAAATGGGAGAACAAAAGATGACCATGCGTTTAGCAGTTCTGGGACCAGCAACCATTAAGAGCAGGACTTCGATCCAACTACAGGCAAATGCTATTGCTTGTGTGAGGACTAAACAATAGAATAATTAAGAAAGGTTACTTTGTTTTTTAAATGTGCTTTCCTGACAAACTGCCAGTGTTGTCGCTCTTCAGGGGAAAAATGTTGCTTTTTGATGCATTTGTCGTAAAAAGTCTGATTCTGAAAATGCTCAAACAAGTGAGTAACTTTACTCCTGTGAATAGTATTCAAAGAGTTCTTTCATGGTTAGGCATTTGGTTATTGTTCCTGTATTAGAAGTTCTTTCTCTTGACATCTGAGTAAGCAAAAGATTGAGAGATATAGCTGGCAGAGATATTCCTTACATGCCTAGATCTATCCTTTTCCCACCACTTTTCTTGATAGGGCTATTATTCTCGTCTTGATATGGGCATTTTCCCTATCTTGTCAGGCTATTCCTTCATCTCTACCTGATAATGACATCTCTTACTCAAGCTGATAGAGTGTTTTAAGAAATACAGATGTGTACTTTATGTATAAATAAGAAAGCTTTCTGGTGAGGGGTTTGTCCCAGTGCCATTTCATCCAATGGATAATACACTGAAGAACATGAAATTAAATGAGGAATTATTTGGTAAAGTACACTCAGTGCTCAGGTCAATTTTTAAACACCTTATTGGAGCCTGCAAACAGTTGGCCTTGCAATGAGGACCAGGCTTGGGGAAACAAAATTTGTTTTGCCTTTTTCTGTTTTAAATTTTCTGCAAATGATATGTAGTTTAATTGTTACGTTAACTTGTTTATTTAGGTTTATTGAAATAGGCTTTTATACTCTGCCAGCATATGATAGTCAAGCACCTTCAAATTATTTTGAGAACGTTCACAAACACACATTGATTTTCAGATTTTTTCTCACATTAATGCAAATATTTGATGTACAAAATTGGAATTATTTGAAATTTGTAAGAGAAAGCTAATTTTCGTCTTCTCATCTTCATGCTGGAAATTTTGCTCTTCACTCCAGTAGTAGAACAAATCTGGCAAAATGAATCAACGTATCTGAGTGAGTCTCCTCTTTTCAAATATTAGAGGACCCTCATGGATTCTCAAACCTTCTTTGCAATATTCAGTAAATCTCTCAGTTAAGGTTTAATTCTAGATGATAATAATATATGTGTTTTAGCTGTTAGAATACATAGAACATCTTGTCACCATCACTGGGTAATTGCACTGCAGTTACTGGTAGGGAATATGGTATTCAGACAAATGTAAAATTTAGGACTCTTCTGAAGTCAAGTTTAAGGTCCATGAAACAAATTAACGGAAGTGTAAAGTGGAAGGTTATAACAAAATTGAGTGGAAGATTATAACAAAATGGAACGTAAATAGCACTGCATTTTTTGAACCTGAAGAGTCTGAATTGCGAACAGAAACTGAAGAACAGTTATCTCCTCTGGGAAAAACAGATGCCATCAATGAAGGCAGAGAGCAATTCAATATATTTGCAAAAATGGGGGGGTTCTGTTCTCTTGAAATTCTGTTTAGAACTGATCCAAGGCCAAGATTCTGCTGCCTTATTCGTTTAAAGAACTTTTTACCTGGTGAACAAAGCTGTTACCATTAATGGCCATTCACCCCAAGAAGGGATTTCAAAACCAAGTCCTAAGCATTTCCAGAATCAATTCATGCAATTTCTTCAGGCCAGGGACTTTCAGCTTGCAATGGAGGACGGCAGTTCTGCCATGCTGAGGGACCATCCTCAGGAGCCCTGGAGGTCAGTCTTTCCCCCTGTGACCGATGCCTGCCTGGCCAGCAGAGAATCATCCGGTGCCTTGTCAGGGTGGCGAGCATACTAACACTTAATGTTAAGTCCTGGCTACCTTTTGTGGCTGCTGGCCAATAAATAGTTGATTTACACTTTGAAGTTACATATACGCAACTTGCAGCCTCTTTGAACCCTACTAAAGATGTCTGAACAAGCTGACCCAAAAGAGAAGCCGTAAAAGGGAGTGGGCAGGGAAGTACTTTCTTTCTACTTAAAAATATGCTGTTTACACTAATATATATAGCGTTAGTTTATGCTAACACAATATCATATCCATAAATCAAAAACAAGAATAAAGAGAGTAATTAATATTCTCTCTTTTGTACCTATTCTGCGCTTGTTTTATATTTTGTAGCAGATGGAAGCCAAATGTTTTCAAAGAATCAAAACCAATTTTATAAGATGGTTCATCCTCTCTAAATAACTTCTCCTTAGACTGCCAGTTATACTTACGATTTTAATCTATAAAAACATTACTGTTGGAATATGATAATATTTTGGGTAGCTCCATTCTTGAACCTTCCTCCATATTCCATGTCTGAAGATTCTTCCTTTTAATATCACTATATCATTGTTTTACTTATCTTTGGAAAAATCTAGAAACCTTTGTGCCACAGCAATATTCTCACTCTCTGCTAACAAGCTGTTATGACCCTATTTATGGTAGATTTTGTTGATTTTGATCAAAATCTGTTTTTTAAATTTCTTTTATTCCAATGGCATATATAGTACATTATGAGTAATTCTAACACCAATAAAGATGTCTTTTTTCTTAGTTAAGATTTAAAGAATTTCTAAGTCGATATTTAAAGAAATGAAGGTGAAGATATAGAAATAAAAGAAGCAGATCTGAATGAAGTAGAACAGAGAAGAACGTTGACAAAATAGGCTTTCTCTTAAGTGACAATTCCAAATATACATTTAGGAGCAAAAATAAAGAGATGATGGTGGGACAGAAGCATATGGCAGAAAGGAAGTTATAGTGTGTGTCTAAAACACCTAAATAAACAAGACTGAGAATAAAAGCTCTTGTTCATAAATGCACAGAAACAATTTCTTAAATACATCCTTAGGTTGCTTAAGCAGAGCTTCAAAGCATCTAATACCAAAAGTACCAAATACAGATTAATTATATTTAATTAAAAAATGCAATCCAGTGTTTCAAGTGGCAAGATTATCTTTAAATTTCCATCAATGATCTATTCTGATCTTTCCTCAAAGAAATACCTAGAAAAACTTCTGACGAAAACCCAGAAGAATAAGTATATTCAGAAAATTAATTTCTTGAATAACTCATTTGCCAAGTAGGCTACCACTTAGAAGCTGCAGAGAAACCATTCTTTCTTGGAAAGCATCTAATACGTTATCATTGCTGGGAGTAGTCCTGGTATGTCAGTGCCATTGTAACAGAGATAACTCCTACCTCTTAAAAATAAGTGAGAAAAAAGTCAGACAAGTTGAATGAATGTATCTATAGACAGAAGTCTTTTGTTTGAGAAGTTTTTATATATGTCAGCCCTGAAAGAAGAGTTCACAAACTAACCTGTTACGATGATTTCAGGAATTTCATTGGGAATTTTTCTAAAAATTGAGTATACGGTTTATGAATGGTTACCATAATGGAGGAATGGTTTATAGCAAGTGTTTTTGAAGCAAACAAATGCTTTCTCTTACTTTGGTAATGGATAAGAATGGCTAGTGTTTGTGTAATTCCATGTCAGAAGTACAAAAAGTGTGCAAAGCTAGGAAGTAGGTAGTGCTACTGTTAAGTTGTGCAGGAAGGCACATCATGTGTACTTTGCACTTCACATTTTATGATGCCAAAAGTTAAATGCATAATATAAAATTTGCAGAAGCTGAACTATATTATAATTATTATAATTGGGGATATTTCTCTCCAGGGAGTGAGCTTTAATAGTTAAGGAGTGATTTGATGTTAAAATAAAAATCTCCCTGTGCATTGATTAATTAAATAAAAGGAATCCAGGAGGTTTATTGCATAGTGGTAAGGCACATGATTTGTACTTTCTATGGGACACAGTGTATGTTTATTAGCAACCACATCTGTGTTTACTGGAAATTAAGACTGCGGCAGGACATACCCTCTCATCTGAAAATTACAACTATGGAAACGAACACCTAAGTGGGAAGATGTATAATCCTTTTTGTTTTCATATTGCCTGTAACAGCAGCAATCCCACGCTCCATGGTGCTTCCATTTCCATTTCTGGTAGCCACCAAAAGCAATACTTACCTCACTTCATCAACAAATGTAGCTCAGGCTAACAGCAGCACACGTGGACGAGGTATTGCTCTCCAGAGGCATGTCAGAGAGCGCCCTGGCGTTCTGAGGGCGAGGGAAGTGGTCTGGCTCATCATCCACCAGTGTCTCCAGACCTTTGGGGAACTACATCTCACATCTGGTCCTGAATTTCTGCAGAGGCCGAGTTTGTCCTCAGTTGGCAGGCACTTAGGCTACGTTTGGTGATAGGCGAAGCATCCTGGGGCCCTGTTCTAGCACTGAGGCCAACTGTCACGAAGTGGCTTGCAACTATATTAATAAAGCTCTTACCCTTCAGCAATGGGCAGCCACATCCAAACCACCTGCTGGAAGTGGTGCCAGGGTTCTACTAATTCCTGAACGATGCTTGGCAAAGTCCTATTTGGCACAGACCAAAGCTATGACAAGAACTATTCTAACAGTGTAATTTTACAGTATAGCTGATGGACTTCCCCTGCCCAGGAACTTTCCCTGACTCTGTTTAATTTATTCATTCGTAGGGACTGGCTCAGTAAGTGTCCCAAGAATCACTTGCATCACTGAAGCCAGGAGCAGCTTCCAGAATGGCATAGCAGATCTCGGGTGAACCCTTCTGTCGGGACTGCATGCAATGTTGCAAGGTACCATGGCATAACCTGACATTGCTTCATCCCCAAGGTGCAGCAGAGGTCTAAATCCACTGCTCTGCTAGAGCATGAGTACTGGCAGAACCAAACCCACCAAGTGCGGTCCTGTGGTCTGCATGGCAGAGAGCAGGGCTTCCTTCTGTAGTTCCCTCAGGCACTCTTCTTTCCTTTCTTCTCCATCCCAGTCCAGGCCTTCCTTGCCTTCTGCCTGCATCTCTGCTGCCCCCTTCTGAAGTAGACATAGGCCAAGGAGTGTGCTGTTTTATGCCCTGGCTTCAGGCACATTTAGGAGAAAACCTCTACTGACTTTTAAGATTCCCTTTCATGATGACACTGGGGTCCCTTTGCACAGATGTTGCCTCTGCTGGGAGATGTTCTCCTCACACTGCAGGCTGGGCGTCCTGGGATTAGAAGGGCATGACTTTCCCCCTTGAGGTGCAGCGGTGGTTAATGCTAGGTGAGGTGACATTTGCCCTGATCCATGAGGAGCTGGGTGGCAGCGCACATGTCCTGTTCAGACGAGATCTGAGTTATTTTCTCAGGATATACCTACTCGACACTTGGGCTCTTGGGCTTAATCCTTCTGTCAGTATATTTAAGTAGAATACTATAGATTTAGAATGAGATTAATTAAGCTGTTTCTCATCAGGAATCAATGGTGTTTTGATCTGTGCTGGGCCAGGTTAGGTAGCAGGTCAGAGTGGTTTCCTCATGACCTTTGGACTGAGGACATTGCTAGAGTTTTTAGCTTCTAGATGTGTTAGGTAATGTTTAGAGTTTAAAAAGGGCTTTTTCAGAGCCTTGGTGTCAGGCCTGGTAGAACAACTAGCTTCTGAAATCTGTAAGGACAGACTCAAACAAAAAAAAAGCCTGGATAAACCAATTGGTACAGGGAATGCTTTCCAAACTCGGGGAGACTCCTCTGAAGTTCAACCCTTGCCAGACTCCTCTTCTTTAAAGAAGAGACTTCTAGCGCAAGTCCCTCTGCTCATTTCGGTTGATGCAGCGTGACAGGAGGCAAGCGGTTTAAAGGCTGAGGCAGTTGATCCAATGTTCATAGACTGTCATACCGAAAAAGAAGACCCAAGTGTTTTTATTCTGAAATCATGTTCTTAACTGACTCATCAGAGTTATTTTTGTTATATTAGGTTAGAGGAATATGATGATAGCATAGTGATAAAGCCTGTTTCTCCTAGGGAGCCTACCCATGATACTTGTTTGTTGTCTTTGTAAGTACATTCTATTAATGGCATATATTTTTACTATGTAGATGATGCAATGTTAGAAGCCACTTTCCACACAGTTTATTCTGAGACTGTATGCCGTAACATTGCTTATACTGATATGAATATTACTTGAGCTTACAGTGGCAGAGAAATAGCTATCTCAACAGGATAGTAAAACAGCTGATTACTTCCTGAAGCACCTCTTTAAATCAGGAATCCTCCCAATAAAATGCCTTTTAAAAATCCTTTTAATATTAGAGCATACAACAGTTAATCACCTTCAAAAACTGTAGGTACGGCAGTAAAAGGAGGAAAATGTCCTTCCTCTTTCCACTGGTACTTTATCCTTGTTTGAGTTTGAAGTGCAGCTTTGGTTTAGTATTTTTAAATGCCTTCATTTAATAATGAATTCAAAGAGGGTTTTTTGCAGGATTGAGAAAAAAAAAAGGATGCTGAAAGCCTCCTCTCAGTCTAGACTGCAATTTTTTGTGTATGGAGGCAAAATGTTTGATGTCATTCCTGAATAATGTTGAACAATGTTTTATCCATCAGAGTTATCCAAATACAAGCAAAGGGCAACTCCATATTTCAGTGACCTGACTGGTCCTTTTGTTGAATGGCCAGCTCCACTTAGCTACAGATGGCCATATGATATAAAAGTGTAAGACATCACAAAAAGAGGTGCTGTAAGCTCTGGAATCTTGTTTTTGCAATACGTGCTCACGTTTGCTTCTGCACTTGATCTTATCCTCACTAGAAAAGTTCCAAAAGTTTACATCAATTAATTTCATTTGATCTATGTAAAATAGAAAAAATATCTCGGAGGCTGACACTTTGAATCCAGTTCAAACCTGTTTCGATTAACTTCTCTTAATTAGCGACCTAAGTGAAAACAAAGCAAGGGTAAAATCACTTCCTGTGCACCACTGATGGATGTGTCTTCAGTGAAGAGTTAACGTGAATTATCCGTGCTTGAATTACTCTGTTTGTATTAGCTCTGTTTGCATGAAAGCAACCACACTGTTGAATAACACTTGAGTTTGTTTTGTCCACGCTGTGCTTGTATGTAATACTAAGAGTTGTGGATGGGTATCCTATGGATTTCTTTACTGAAGTAAGCTGCAAAACAAAACTAAACAAAACATCCCCAGTTGATTGTTTATAAGAAAAGGCTGACCTCTTTAGATGAGCAGAAGGCGCTGAAGGACTGTATATCCTTGAAGTTTTCCCATGGAGCAGACATATGTCCCTGCTACAGGGAGATCAATTGTTCTACTGCAGCCATCAGTGGGCCAGCCAGTTAGTGCTACAGGCTTCACCACGCTGAAGTTTGGATCCTATGCAGGAGTTAAACTTGGGCAACATTTAAGCTAAAGTTAGCTTTGCAGAGATGCTCCTGCATTTGGGATTTGCACTCCTGCACAGTAAAATATAGATCTTCTAGTATAGCAAGACTCCTTGTATTGCTCAGATCTGCTTAGTGACAATAATATGTCAGATTCGGGATGAGCTCGCCTGGGTGCACCGTGTCTGTGCGTGCTTTTGAGGTCAGGTGTCTGCTCAGAGTGGCAGTCTGCATATTTTCCTGAGCCTCATTCTGTGATATACCCCATTCTACCTATCCTATGACATATGTATTAAATTTAGTAATTACATTAAAGACATATCTTCCCTCTCCCAAAGTTAAAAAAAAGGAAAGAAGGTAACAGTTTGCGGGACAGGTTAGTAAGCATGGCAATTCATCATTGAAGGAAATTGAAAATACTAGCCAGCCTTTCCAAACAGGAATCTAGGTTTGGGAATTTAAATACATATTTGCTCACTTAAATGTATGGCCTGAGTTTTGGAGGTGCTGAGTTGATGCAAACTCTGAATATTTTTCATCCTTGAAAATCTGGCCAATTGCTTTCATGTCTCTATGTGGAATGTAGTCACCCAAGTTTGACAGTTTTGGCTCTAAGGTTTAGCTTGACTGAAAACAAACTGGCTTCAAAACTGTAGGGGAGGTTAGCAGCAGCTGCTCAAACCTATGTATCCAAGAAAGTAAATCTTAAAATGTCAGATGGATTTCTTCTCATGAAGTCAACCAGCAATAAACAGGAACAGAGACATACCTGGGAGGGTAAAACCAGACCTCAGTCTTC
This sequence comes from Fulmarus glacialis, assembly GCF_000690835.1. Lineage (NCBI taxonomy): Eukaryota > Metazoa > Chordata > Aves > Procellariiformes > Procellariidae > Fulmarus > Fulmarus glacialis. Next base: position 33,351 of record NW_009197614.1, on the reverse strand, counting down.
TGCTTCTTATGCTCAGATGATGTTTCTGAGCAATCCTGCCCCGGGTCAGGGGCTCAGGTGGACTGCCATACAGGAACCTGAGGCTTGTCATGTTCATAACAACATCTATGATTTAGATATTGCTCTCTTCGGTTCTCAGTGGAGGAGCTGTGAGCTGGCACAATGATAACCTCTATATCATCCCTCTTCAAAATAAATGAATAATCCTGCAGGAAACAAGAGCTGCCCAGGCTGTGACAGACTGGTAGAGAACTGCTGTAAGACGTTTGCAATACTTCGTGCATCTGCAGATAAAGTGAAGTTCAAGGTAGAAAGATAAAGGTAGTTAGCAAGCTTTCCAATTGAATTTGGTACTGCTGAAACTCAAAAGCTGAGAGCAGAATTAGTGAACCTTTTGGATTTAAGTATTTGAAATTCTAGCATAAAATTATCTTTCAGTAATGGAAAAAATAGAAATTAATATTGGAATGAGTCTGCATTCAAGAAGTGCAAATCTGTCTTCAAGTTCATTTAGCAAAGTGACATTTAAATTACTATGAAGAATTGTGTGCGCTATATGTTATTTGTAATTTCATAAAATGTTGGGATGAGATTGTCCTGGCATCAGCATGAGATTAAACTGATTATATACCTTATATACATGGTATGTTTCTTATTCAGTCATAATCAAAATACAGTCTACTTTTATTAATATAATAATTTAGATGTCATAAATGAAATCTCAGTTAAATATTTTTAAATTTCTATTCACAGCCTTTTATTCTCTATTAACAAACTCATTCCTCTCACCTAAAAAAAGATTCTACTTTTCCCATCACCACGATGGCTGACATCTGCTAGGATGACCCCTTGCCCCTAGCAGCAAGGCACTGCTATGTAGAAATGGACGACAGACAGATGCTCTTCTCCTGATTCTAAAGAACTTCAAAAATATGGATGGGTGCAGAAGAGGGCACCAAATACTAACCGTCAAAGCAGACACTGTTTTTCTCTCCTTAACACCCAGGCTGAGTATTTTTCTTTTCCTCACTCCCAACCCCCATGTATGCATATGTGTCTCAATACTCAAAATAAGTCTTATTATTTTACTTTGAGTCCAGGAACACTTACATCCAATTTCCTTCAGGCCTGTTGATCTTCCTTTTCTGCTGTGAAAATAAGGGTGTGAGTAGCAGACAACGAAAGAATATGCTACTGTAACCCACGCTGGCACTCTGTGTCTCTCCTGACTAGCATCTTCAAGGTCAGGCAGCAGAGGTTAAAGTTACTAAGCCCAGAAGCCCACGTTTCAGTTCCTGCTACGCTTGCTGACCCCACCCTGGGTGTTATACAAAGAGGACTTTTAATGTAATGTGAAGACTGTATAGTTAAAATTGCCTCAGGAAATTCCAAAATTAAGATTTCTGGTGCGATATGTTAATGAGACTATATTGCACAACTAGCACCTTCTGCATTTTTTATCACTTTTATAGTTACGGCTTATTATCTGTTACTCATGCATTCTGACCCAGTTCTTCAAAGTCAATTGAAGTCAAAATAGTCAAGGCTTCATCACAGCAATCCAGGGATAATTGAAGAATTACACACTGATGATAAGGTGCAGGGGCAGGGCGGAAGACAGAAATGACAATCCCGGTCATGGGATCCCTGTTGTCTCTGGACCACAGAATCAGACTCCTCCATCATTGTTCTCTTTTCCTGGCCCTGTATATGTTGGTTGCACTTTTTGCTATGTTATGGCTGCATATCTATAGTCTGATCCATACATAACTCCCATGGAAAAAAGGAGTCCCAAATTAGAATCCCTTTGGATGTGGGCAAGTGTAGTTTTCTTCTGGATTAGTAAAGCACTGAACTATGTGGGAACTAACTGCCTAGCTTGTGATGTATGAGAGCAAAGCTCTCGAGCATGTGCACAAGAATGCTTTGTTTTGGTGTCTAGGAAACTTCATGGATGAAAGCAAAGGCAATGGTAGATGTTGGACATATGAAAGGCAGTTGCGCTGTGCTTGCTCAGAGACTCGAGAAACAAGCAGATGTTGGTGTGAAAGAACCAAAAAAGTTATGAATCAGCGAATAAAAAAATAAATGCTATTATGGGAATACAGATAACTTTACTGACAGTGGAATATTCTGGACATACAATATGTAGAATGATTTATTTTTATCTATTTGTCTGTCAGTCTATCTGTCTAATAATTTATGTGCCCAAAGAGACATGGAAAAATGTATTCACACTTTTCCATACATGGGATAGAAATCTGTACAATACCCTTTCATCAGATCTGCATGTTGTTATGGCTATGCATACTCATAACTCAAGCTTGGGAAACAACATGGGTGCTAGTAGCTCAATGTCAGGGTCTCTAAAAATCTACAAAAGGTACATAACATAGACTCCTCTGTAGACTAACAGTGATGCTCAGAGACCACTGATGCTAAAAACTTCAATAAGAAGTCGCTGTCTTTGTGTGTTAATTCCAGGTACTCCTCAATCAGGTCACTGAGGGATTTCTTAGGGTTTGAGAAGGGAAAGGGAGTCTTGGATAATAGTTGTGCAAGCATGACAGTCAAATCATGGAAAGCTGAGTGCAACTGAAATATATTTTGACTTCTACTGAAAAAATAATTCTTTTAGACTGCAGCTTGACTGTATCGTTCTGCTTCTCTCTTCTGGTTCCCGTCTTGGAACTGATTAAACTGCTTGTTTCCATTTTCCTGGATCTTCATTGTCTATTCCTACTTGACCTATCAGCACTGCCATTATTTTGACTCTTGCATCTAATTGTCCCATGAAACCACAGTTACTGCCCACTTACCACACTTCTAAATAAGCACTTTCACCCTTTCACTCAAGTTTTCTCTTGGGACGAAGTCCCAGCAGATGTCTGTAAACTTACCTCATTCCCTGCTTTTAAAGCATCATGATGCCTGCAACACACATAACAGCAATCAGGCAGCTGACTCCTGACCACGATGCTGAACGTCAGCTCACTCTTTCTTTGTGTTTCCCTATCAATGTCCATGTTCCCACTGAATGTCTCTAGTTTCATGCTTAGACAGTCTCCTCTTTTAGGCAAGAGCATCTTTTGTGATGTGCTGGTGCAGCACCTCATCTTGCAGTATAATGTGGGCTCCAGGTGAGGGTATAAGACAACACACCGGGGCGGGATGGTCTTAGGCAATCGCTGTACTCCTCTCTGCGGGATGACCATCTGCCAATTCCTGTACTGGATCTCCAGGCCGCTGGTGGAGGAGGAGAGGGCTGGTTCAGGTGGCCCTTTTGACCCAAACTGCTGTACGAAGAATTCTCTGGAGCAGATGGAAGTGAAGGCTGAGTAGGGTCAGGTCCCACTTTCTCGCTATTATAATGGCCCTTTGGTTTGCGAGAAAAGTTAAAGCTGCCCTCCACAGCTTTTATTTGGAAGCCGCTGCCTGGCAGTCTGCCCCATCTGCTTCATCCAGGCAGTGAATCAAGCCTGTTGTACTTAAACCATTGACCCCTACTCTGAGAAATACCAGAGAAGAATAGACTTTAACTAAATCTTTCAGTAGCACCCTCTCCCCTTATTTTTCTCCCTCCCTCCCATTGTTTTGAAGCCAAGTCACTTTTTGTTTGCTGGAGGAAGATTAAACAAAGGAACCCACCAGCGGCGCCGGGGTTTTTTGATGCACGTGTTGGCTGTATCGCTCGGGCAGCCTTCCAGCAGGTATGCCCGTACAGCTGCAGAGCCATTCACTGCCGAGCCGTAAAACTGCTGGCAGGTCTCACCATCTGTGAGGAAGGCTGTGTAAGAACTTCCCTTCTTACTGGATGGCTTTCAAGACAAATGTCACCGCTGACCCCATTAAGATAGCCAACGTTCAAGAAACAGCATAAGGCATGGCAAGGCTGTTCTCTTTTCTGTCCTGGTTGAGTGAGTCAAGCAGTTTTGTAGATGTTCCCGCATCAAAAATGCTTGAATGCTTGTGACATTTTAACATTGCGAAACACTGAGTAATTGTGAGAGTCTTCTCATCGAGTGTCTGAGACACTGTGGCAAAGATTAGGGTGGGAAATTGTGGAATTTTTAAGCTACACTGCTACCATTACAGGAAGGAAAATGGGAGGGGAAAGAAAAGCAAAGCCAACCCAAGAGCTAGCACTCAGAATCTTGTTTGGTAGCCTGGTATAGCCTCTGGAGAGAAATAACAGTGTCCTCTGTGTCTAGTCCATCACCCACAGATACTGGTCTTGCTGTTCACAAAATCAAAATGCTTTCTTCCTCAAAGCCCTTGCCAACAACTCTCCTGTCCAACAGTGTATGAATTGCATTTCTAGATGATTCTGAAAGATACAGAATTAAAAGTCATTTGAAACGATATCTGACTGTTGCAATGCAAGCAGCTGTAGCTAAGCCCAGGGCCTCCCTACAAATTATTGTTTCGGGTATCTCATAATCATATAGAGAAAAAAGATGTATTTCTTCTCCGTCTGTTCAGTATTCAGGTTACATAGCTGGCCAAACATTGCTACCCAATCATCTTTGCTTTCATGAGAAAAAAAGTACATTTAAGTATGAAAAGCCAAGTCATTTTATCCAAAGAGTCAAGTTGTCTTCTCTGTTCTTTTCCTTAACCAGTATAAGTTTCATCTGCAACCATAATAGATGTGGACAAGGAGAAATAACTAGGCTCCTAGTTCAAAGGCCACAGAAATCAGGGAGACATCTTCCCTTGCCTTCAGTGGATCTTGGATCGTATCCCAAAAGCTGACCTCTGACTTGACAAAGATAGTTACTAGCCTTTCGTTCAGTTTAATGATGCTTAATGAACATGTCTAAGGCATGTTTGAGCAGTCCTAGGATGGCGTGAGCCGGAAATACACTGAGCAGTAACATGATTTAAAGAGATAAAAGTTATCTGGCATTTTTTAAAGATTAGCTCACACCATCCAAACTTTTTAATCCAGATGCAGTTAGCTGTTATGGTTGTGTTAGCCATCTGGTACTATAGTCTTTGGCTGAAAACAGCAGCAATACGTATCACCACTGGTTTTTGTTTCCAGGAAAAAGGAACGCTGTTTTTATGATCATCCATTCATTTGGTATCAAGCACATTTCACACATGAGTTAACTGGAGACTTGCAGTTGATATATTCTGTGGTAAGAAGAAGGGCTTTGTATGGCTGATGGTAGAAGCAGAGATGGAGAGGGAAAGGTTGCAGTTTCAGTGTAACTGAATATAACATCATTGGGTTTTTTTAGCTTTCCCTTCATAAAAAGATTCTTTATTCAGTGACGTATTGTCTCATATAACAAAAGGATTTGTAGTACTTTCTGGTTTTGCAGTTTAAAGCAGATAACATCTTCAGCCATTTTTTGCTAAGCATAAAAACATTTGTAATTGCTTTCCACTAACCTGCCCAGCAAACTACCAGTAACTTATTTTTGTATATTTACACACTTGAAAACGACATTTTATTTTGTTCAAGTAACAGATGGGTGCAAAAAAATTACCAGCAGTAGAGAGCAGAAAAAAAAACGTGAAGGCAAAGGACATGGTGGCTGCTTAAAAATGGTATTCATGGTACACGGCAGCACCAAATGACATCACCCAAGGGAAAATGCTGGCATTGGACTAGATGACCTTTAAAGGTCCCTTCCAACCCAAACCATTCTATGATTCTGTGACTCTCTCCAGGGAGACACAAAGTCTCTTCAAGAAGAAAAGGAGTGTTGCTGCCACACCATGCGGTAAGGGACACCAAGGTCTCCTGTGTCTTCTGTGTCCTGGAGATAGGAGTAGAGTTGGAGCAGGTCTGCAAGCTCAGGTTTCTCTATGTCTCCTGGAAAAAAGCTAGCACCCAAAAGGGTGGAAGAAGATAACAAATCCTGGATTCGTAGTTTGTGGCTTTGTTTGACCTATGCAGAGTTAGGAAGTGATACACCCCAACAGGGATGCTCAGCTATTGCCTGCCTGGCAGCAGTTGCATCAGTTTTTTGGAGGATAAGAGTCCAGCTCCCTCACAGGTTGCCATTAAAAATGCCCCCACTCTCTATTTCAATGAAACAAATCTGTATTTCTGTCAGGTTGGTGTGTGGGTCCCTTCTCTGCTCCCAGTTATGTCCAAGCTGACCTGCGGTGCTCTCTGTTGAGAGGCTCACTGCTACGGCTCGGCTCCCAAAAAGCTGACTAGCCTGGAGATTTTCCCTGTGCCATGCTTTCTGTATCAGCATAAGGAATTTCACACCCTCAAGGGCCCCTGTTAGCACTTACCGCCTGACAATTTTACTCCAGAGCTATTGGTGGCCAGGAGGGCCACATGGCCTTTTCCTGAGCTGTCACTCAGCTAAGGATGATCCTGCATCTCACAGTGTTCAAACGCCTATCTTTACCTTATGCATGTCATCCAGCTATTGTGTATCTTGGGTACCTGTCACCTCAGTATCTAAATCCCAAAGGAACAACTTAAGCAACTGGGGGGAAGCTGGAACTGGGGGCACATTTCAGTGGAAGCTACTCATCTAACCCGCCGAGGTGTCTGAAACACTTCCAGCGAGGTATATATATCTAAGTACTTGAATAGCTTAAAGGATCTGGGCTTAAGTGCTGATGTGACTGTTGAAAATGGCTCCTACGTCACTTACGCTTTATTGAAAAAAATTAAGTGTTAAAAACAGAGAAGCTTCAGAAATGCTGCAAATATATATATAGCTGCACAGGCTTCTCTGAGCAACAGCAAGTTATACCAGCTAGTATAGCTGCTCACATGTCTGCAAGTACGAACAGATCAAGAGGCCAAATAATCCAGGTTCCTAAAACCCCACTGGAAAAATAGTCTAAGCGATAGGAGCTAACATTATGACAATGGGAATTTACTCCTGGGGTTAGAAAAGTCCGCCACATTGCCGGTAGATTAGCAGGTGGCTGGATTCACCCTGTCCATTAAGATCTAATAGGACATTCTGTTTCTTAATAGGTCAAACTTTATAAATCTGGTCTTCAAAATGGTCTTGGAAAAGTGTTCTGCATGGGCAAGCTCTGCTACAGTTGAAATGCAGGGCTATGCCTGCACTTCTCGGAAACAGCGAGCTGCAGCACGGAGAAGGGTAAGCTCTGCTTTTTGCTATTTGCTTATTGCCCGCTCATGGTCCAGCTGACTGCCGTGCAGGCAGGCTCTCTGGCACGCCTGGGCATCCCCAGGAATATGGCTTTCCATATGATCTGAAGTGCCATGCGGCAGCCATGCCTGCAAGCCTGCAGTTGGCGCAGCGGGCAAGGCTGATCTTGAGGACAGACTTTGGCAGGCAGGAGAGACATCCCCTCGAGGGAAACTCCATGTGTTTCATTGAGAAGGGAGCTGGCAAACACGCCTTTTACACGGTCCCACTATTGCCATTTACAGTTTGTGAGCAGTGAGGGTCAGACTGCCTGCCTGTGGTGTACCTGCAGTTGTAAAACATCAGATCTTCTTTGTTATTTTTCTGTCTGTGTCTATATTTGTGCTGCATGAATCCACTGTTCATGCCTGAAGAAGAACCCTTGCTAGCAGAATCGGGATTGAAAGGAGTCCCCAGCCTGTCCTCCAGCTGACGGAGCTGGAAACCTCCACTCGCAACCGCCTCTGTTTTGCAGTCAAGTGAAGCAGCAGCTAAATCTTGTGCCTCATCCTCAAAGTGCCTGGTAGTTTTGCTAGCTGTGGAAACAGCGTCACTGATAATTAAAAAAGGAAGAAAGGGGGGAAGAAAAGAATGAGCAAATGAAATGAGCAATGTCCAAAGCAAATAAGGAAAATAATGGCATAAGGGGAGGCAGCGGGTGAGCTCCCCTGCCCTGCTCTGCTCAGGGCCTCATCCGTCCTCCCGCCGCCATGGATTGGCGTGGCGACGTGTTGGGGAGACAGCCACATTTCGGGGCTAATATACATCCTCCATCCTCCCCATCGCAGCTGCATCTGGCCCTGTGGTAGGTTATCCTCTCTCTCCAAATGTTCAAGTCATTATCAGTTTGACAAATCCAATATATATAGAAAGATCTCCAGGCAAAATCTGTATTTCCAGAAAACGAGATTCCTATACCATCTGCAGCTAATTGTTTCATACCATATTCATCTCAGTCCTGCTGAGCCCACTCTAGGCCTGCTGAGCCCATCACTTACCCTGGTTTTACACCGGAGGAGCTCCACTGTCTTCAGTGGATTAATGCGATTAACACTTTCGTGTGCAAGAGCAGAATCCAGGAATGAAGGAGCATCCACTGCCACCGCAGATCGGCCTCGTCATCACCTTAACACTGGCGGGGATGTGCTTTGATGGTAAGCGATGAGTCTGATTTTCAGGGGAGAGGGAGGGGAGGCAGCCAGCTAAAACTCAGGTTGTGGTGAGGAGAGGAGAGAGGTGTCACTGCCTCTGAAATCAGATCCAAACCACGGGGCAGGGAGGTGCCCACTGCAAAGGGCTGCAGCAATGGCCCCGTGCTCCCCTCTCGCCTAGGGTGATTGGCAGCATTTCCCCTCATTCAAAATTAGAGAAAACAACGGAGCTCAGCAGTAATCTCAATTCTAGAGCCTTGTTGAAACTCTAGACACACATATCTGACAGATACAACAGAGATTAATGAGCCATGACCAGAAGTTTGATTTTTCTGTCAAGTGCTCCCATCCGTTTTTAATAAACAGGGGAACAACATAAACTCCAGCGCCTGCTCTCCGCTCTTTAAACCGGGCAGGTTGCTTTTGGTACCATGTGTGTCTGAGCTGAGTTACGACTCCAAACCACTGAAAAACGCTGGGGTTTTGTTGGGTATTTTTTTCCCCAGTTGGCCCTTTTGTGGCTACTCTTGTGATAAGCTTTGCTCCTTGCATATTGTTTCTTTTCTCCTCAGCATGGACTGTCTGGTGTTTTACCACTGGAAACTGTCAAATGTAATATCATGTTTACAGCTAAATGAGTTCAATTTAGTGTCATTGGTGTATTAGCTGGAGCCCATAAGTGCCTAAAAAGCCCACTGCTTTGTTTTAAACAGCACTCCGCTTTATTTTTTTATGGGGTTTTGGAACATGGCTTCCTCATCCCTTCCAAGTACAATGGGCTGAGCCAACTAGAGCAGAGCCGGAGGAACGTGTCGTAGTCTCTTCATGCTTCTGGTTACTTACATTACAATCAGGCATTGCTCTCATAAAATAATAATCAGTACATAGACATCTGAATTTGTCAGGAATTCATGGGAAAGCAGTCCCTAAGGATTTTATGCCACAGAAATGTGTTTGAGAATTCCTCTATTTTTATTTCTCACAAAGTGTGATAGAAGCCACAAACAAAACAAAAGACTATCAGAGGATGGTTTATACACTGAGGTATTTGTGGGAGGGGAGAAAAGAGAGAACGCTGCCATAAATCTAACTGGCCACAGAATGTCACTCTTGCTCCATGCAAATAAAGCTGAAAGGAAATTTACCTGGTAATATAAAACCTGAGTCTTAAGGAAGGCAGGTCAGGGAAGCTCTTGCCTGGAGAGAGATGAAGTACGGCATGTACGAGTGGGTATGCACACCCACTCCCACAGGGAACCAAATGACATGCCTGAAGAAAATACCTCTGCAAACAGCCAGAGTGCTGATCCGGGTCTGCATCCAAAGTGCAATCCTGCAGATGACTCTTCTCCCAAAGTGTCTCGCCAATGGGTCTGGGTTGGGGGGTTTTGAGGGAGAAAACCCCTGGATCCTAATAACCCTCCCCACATTGAGAGAGGCATGCACAGAAAATCCCAGCCTGTGCTTAGGGCACTTCAGTCTCCCTGCTGAAAACACCTGATTTTCAGTAGGATTCTGGCTGTGAGTGAGGTCCTTTCTGACATGGGGGATCAGGGCCACAGAGAAACAAGCTAGACTATTATTTCAAAGAAAAGTTGCTCGTGAATAGAAAGCACTCTCAGTTTCAAAACATGAAATAAAAGCTGCCCTGAAATTGAAATTGTCCTTGACTTGATGCCGCCTACAACTGAAATTGCCACTAAATTTAACAGACCGATGCTTAGCATTTAATTGCCCCTGAAAAGAAGTCACCGTCAGGAAGGCACAGTATCAAAAAACAAATCTTTTGTTTTTAGTCAGGGCTTCATTTCAAGTAGTAGGTACCTGCCTCTCCAAGCTGTGACCTTGACCGGACTAGGACGCAGAGGTCACCCCCCCTGCAAGGGAGGGACCCCACCGCCTGTCACCTCTATGTAGAGGGGGGAGGCACCAGCTGCAGGTCACCTCCACATTTCCCCTTGGGGTAAAAAGCTTGCCCTGGGGTCCAAAATGAGACTGGGGAAGCAGAGCGGGGATTATCTGCTGGCCCCCAGGGGTGGAGAGGGCTGGGGCTGAAGGACTGAGGTCCACCCCCCCTTCTGGCTTGGTGAAGCTCCTCTGGAGAAGATACTAGAGCTTGCGTGATCTGTCTGTGGTCTGCTGAAAACACATTTTTACGATCAGCAGAGGTGAAAGAAAATGGTTTTCTGCTCTTACGCTATTTTGTATAACTGCAAGAACTTTTCCTTTCTCAGATCAGCCCCAAAAGTGCAAATCTTGAAAAAAAATTGAATATAAAGAATAAAATACAAAAATTTAGATTGGATCAAAAAGAAGTTAGTTCTGAAATGTTGGTCTTTGGTAAGCTTTGAAGTGTTTTGACTTAAGTATTTTTTTTCAATGTTTTTGGTGTAAATTTACCTGGATTTCAAAACAGAAGCTTACTTTCAGTCTAAAAATTACATCTTTTCTTTTGAAAGTATAGAAACAGGATATTTTGATCATTTTAAAAAGCATTTTCCAATTGTATTTGAATATGGCATATTCATAAAAAAATCCCCTCTCCTCCCTAAGGCTTTGATTTTGACAAATCTACATTTTCCAGTGAAAAACATTTCCCAGAACACTTCTCAATTTTCTCTAATATTTACACCTGTTCTTCTCTGAGAACGTGTCACAGCTGTAGATCAACAGGAATCGCACAGAACACAGTTGATTTATGGTCAAAGTAAATTTCTAAATCAGCTTGCATTTAAGGGTAGTCAATAGTACATGTCCATATACCAGCAATGTATCGTAAGGATTTTGTACCTCTTTTATATTTTTTATATTTCTTTTGCATAATTATACACGATTCATGTGTAATTGTAATTTTTACAATTATTTTACATAATTACGTGTTATTAGAGCTGAAATTTGGGCAGAGTTAAAGGCTGCGAGCCAGATCCTCAGTGTTTCAGGCACCCACCCTGATGGCATCATCTGTCTCCGGAGCTGGGCAAATTGGACCAAAAGGGACTTACTGTCCTCCGAAATTAGGACAACCCCATAGTGATAGACAGCTGCAAAGTGGCAAGGAAAAGCAAAACTGTTTGTCTCTGCCACTTTTATCCTTAGCCACAGCTTTGGCCTTGTATCGCGTGATCCCGGTTAGACATGGAGCTCCCAGGGAGTCGAAAGAAAACTCATAGGAAGCTGCGCACCGCTCTCCTGCCTCTGTCCCCGCTCTGCCTTCCTCTCCGGCCCCCAAACCACAGGCACTCGGATGCAAGGCAAACCTACTGAGGGCTTCCGTTTAGTCCCGGAATATTGATTCCTCTGGCAAAAGAATCAAATCTTCTGTGCGCTTGGTAAATAAGGGGAGGACGGGTCCCGCACGCAGCAACCATGGTGGCTCGGGCATTTTCTTCATAAGAGCGGGTGCTTAGTGGGACGCACTGCCCTCTGTGAAAGTGAACATTAATAACAAGTTGAGCTCCTCGGTTTCGCCAGCTCCCGCTTTTTGGCTGGCTGGCTGCTCCTCAGAGCCCGGGAAGGCCTCTGTTGGCTGAGGCGCGCAGGGTGGGTGCATGCCTTGCTTCCCCAGCTGGATTATCCCTCATCCCCTCTGCATTTTAAGAGATTTGGTGGGCCCGTTAACAGCTTCTACCTGTTTTAAGACCTGTGACA
>NW_009197614.1:4170-21193 GCF_000690835.1 Fulmarus glacialis | reverse complement strand
GCTACCGCACAAATGAAATATTATTCCCCGCCATGTGCGTTTCGTTTTTCTGTCGGCTGTGTGTTTTCTTTCATGCGGTGCCCTCACTGTCGGTGAACTTGTCGGCAGCTCTCCCCGGCACGGGGCTGGGGAGAGGGGAAGGGGGAGAGTTACGTTTGCTGCCATTTCCAGGGCAGCGCAGTGACAAACGAGCACAGACCCTCCGGCCGGCAAACTAGCGAAGCCCACGTTGGGGCTGCAAGCTGCGCCCCGGTTTCTGCAGGCTGGAGGGGAGCGAGCCAGTCCCCCCGTGTTAACAACCAGTTGGGCTGCCACGACACAGCCCTCCGTCACAGCCGACCCCCTGCCTTTGCTCATGGGGCCCATCGCATCCTCTGCTTGCTGTGCCGCCGCTGGTGGGACGCTGGCTCCTAGGAGCTCCCAGTCTTGGCCGTGCTTTGATGAGGGCAGCCGAGAGTTAGTCGAGCCATAATCATGCTTCTCGGGCATCTGGATATGGCTGAACCAGCTGGAATTTTCTAGCAAAGTCATCTTTTCGCAGTCATTTTTAAGGAGATCTTTTTACTATAGCCTCCAAAGAGCTCGTTTCTGGCTCATGAATTAAGAGAAAAATGTCTTCTCTCCCAAAATAATCACAGTAATGAACTCAACAATAAAAGCTGCTTATCACCCTTCTGATTTTTGATTTTTTTTTTCATATTTTCTTTTTGCCACTAATTAAAAAAAGGGAAGGAAGGTTTAATGCTTTTTAAAATATCTTGTTCAAAGTTGTGTCTGGTTCATTATCTCCCCAGCTTCTGCTGTTCTGAAAATGTCTGTCTGTTTTTTTGTTTTAAAATTTTCTCATCGAGATGTTTATGGTAAATATTAACTTATGAACAAGTCAAGAAAATCAATAGCTGGAACTCCGTCAATCTCAAAAGTCTGCGCTTTTCGAAATGAACTCCACGGCCTGAAGCTCCGGAGGAGAAAGAGGTCTCTATTGCCTTTACTGATGGAAAGGGAAAAGTATCTCGTAAAAAAACTCCGTTTCTGTAAACTGCATACGCATGACTCCTCTAGCGGCACTTGAACGACATCTAAATCATGGGGCCCCAGAGTGCTCACTGGCTGCTGGATTCGGATGCACGTTCCGGCCACATCCTGACCGTGTGCAGGGATGGGACCTGTGTCTAAAATGGATCCTCCTTCTCCTGTCCTGTACCATGGTTTCCATGGGAAGAAAACACCCGTGTCTGGACACGGAGGGGACAGTCGGCGCTGTGAAACGTGATCTAGGCAGGGAACGTCTCTCCGGTGTCTGTTAGAAACCAGAGCGGGGACAGAGCTAAGGAAGGATCAGGATTTGGGCAGTCACTTACTTGCTGGGTACCCCAGGAAAGTTTAGCTGCCAACCTGGGGTCGCAGGCTGTGGGATGGCAGAGCAGCTCCGCTGGGGCCAGCAGGCACATCTGGAAGCAGACATTTGGCTTGTGGCTGCAGCCCATGTGCCAGGTTTGGTGTGTGTCTGGAAAAGTGGGCTGTGAGGACCATCACCCCCGGGACTGGGGCGGGGAGAGGGGAAGAGCCAGATGACTGAAAAAGCTTGCTAAGGGAAAGTACTTTTCTCTTTATGTGCTTGCATATCCTTTTACCTGGCCTCCCAGGTTCACAGCTGCATTTGCTTTCCCCTCATAAAGATTTCCTTTTTTTTTTGTTGTTATTCCCAGAATGTGGTGGGGGAATTTCTGTTTGTTAAAGGCATTCGGCAAGGCTGTGGTAAGCCTCCCTGGTTTGCTGGTTGGGATCACAAGGTAATTTAGTTATTTGTCAAAAGGCACTTGTTGAAACTTGGGCCCTTTTGCGTTTCCCCGTCTTTCAGAAGGCTTTTCGGAAGGGTCTGATTCTGCCCACCCTTTCTCATAGCAAATAGCACTTTTTTCCTAGCAGCAGTGGGATTGCCTATGCCCAGCCTGCATAAATAGAGGTAGCAGAATCTAACTTCAGGAAATTTTCAATATTCGTGAAGTATATAATAAATTATTTCAGAAATCTACGACACTGAAATGAAAAATTGCCCCATTGAACCAAAGGGAAATTTGGCTAGGGAACCCCCACATTTAGTATTTGATATTTTGAAAAATATCAATATTCTCTTCAGTTTCTAGTTGAGGAACTGAGACCACATTGTAATTCTTACAAGATGGATTTCCTGCTCTCACTCAAGGGGTTTTCCCCATAAAGCTTGGTAGGAAGTGTGTTGAGCCTCATTAACTCTCATCTTGTTGCTGAAACAGCGCTGGAAACTGTTGGAGCTGTGTATTAGGCAAAGCTACCTTGGCTGCATGGACAGCAGCGAGGAGTTGCTGCGAGGTGAGGTGAACCAAGATAAGGTGAAAAGCAAAAGCAAATCATATACGATTGCAGAAGAAAGTTTGTCTCCGGCAACACGTACTGTATCCCATCGTTCTTATGTGTCAGTACCTAACATTGGATTTCCTTTCCAAAATCAGACAGGACTGAGATGGGAACTAAGGAGCCCATTTCAGAGCGCTATCCTCTGAGATAGCTCCACCTTTATTCCTGTTATATTTAATTGACTGTCCACAAAATCCCCATAATGTCTCTATAGATCTCAGCAAAAAAATATTTTGCTTTTGCTCTCTCCATCATCCATTTTACCCTGGCACTGTTCTGTCAGCTTCCATAGAGCTGCTTCTCATTTACAGAGGGGTGCAGGAGAGGGGAGTTGGAGACTTTGCATTTGATTTTTTATACACTGTACATAGTCTTCCTTTATCCCTACCCGAGTCTAGCTCTCCGTGAAACAATTAGAAAGTCGCCTTGAGGATCTGGCTCTGAAAACACTTCAGCACCTCCTAAAGAGAAGACAACAGGAGCCAGCAGTGCTCAGGATACTGTGTCTCACAGGACTAGACTGGGATCTTGCGCACATTCTGTCTGTTTTATTCCCTGGCTCAGGGCTGGGATAGCCCACATGCATGACTCCAGATGCTAGCAATATAGAGTACATTGAAAGCAGAGTTGCGCCAAAATGTTCTCTTTGGACTTCTTTGGGAATATGGGAAAGTACAGATTGAGATTCAGGGTGTAAACTTTCCCAATGGAAAGACTGATACAGTCAGTGCGATTTCTAGGCAGAGGGAGAAGGCTGTTCCCCTCCAGCATATCTGCTGCATGTTGTGAGCAAGTGACGCTTTCTAACCCGGCGTCAGAAATTCTGCCTAGGATGCCATGTACATTATATTGCTCAAAGCAGAATAACACAGTATTGATGTCCAACTATGTGGGCCTTAACCTTTTAGCCCCGAGGGACCGCTGGGAGTTTTGTCTGAAGAGCGCCCGTAGGGTCAGGGCACAAATTTGCAGGTGCAAAATAGCATTTGCAACTACAGATCACAAAGGTGCAAATGTCACATTCTGGTCTTCTGCTCTGCCATCCGCCAGGCTGCAGGCAGAAAGCCGGGCACTGCGCGGAGCCCCGGGAAAACCTATGATCCTAATTGTTTAATAAAGTTCCAGTCGAAGGATATATGTCCTCCTGCTTCTGAGATGTGCATTTTCATTTTCTGGCTGGGCTCGGACACCACCTCTTTCTGACAGTTTCTCGAGTCGTGACCTTCAGAGTCTGCGTGTGGCTTCTCTTTCTTTCTGCATCCAGCCTAGAGATTTTACAAACCCCCCACCGAGGTGGACGGATTATTTTAGATCGCACTGACACCTGCATTCTTTTACCTTTCTGTGTTCCCAAAGAGCTGTAATATTTACCAACGAGAATCTCTTCTGAATCAATTCAATTCGCATGAATATCACATGAGGCTACCTCCTGCAAGAGGCAGCCTTAAGATGTAGTGCCTGGTTTTGTGCTTACTGTCTTCCTTCCCTTGTCCTTATTTTGCCTTCAAAGGGGCTGTCTGTGTGAGAAGGGCGAAAAGACACGGGCCTTGGAGTGCAGACCTGTCTGAATTAACGGCGAGTGCTGCTGAATATTTGCTATCCAGAGAGCATGCAGTACAGTGATTGTATTTATTAAACATGTCAGGGTAATTTCCAAACTCCGGCACTGCCACAGCGCTGTGAGAGAAGGCTTGTGTTGCTGTACGAGTCCAGCTTGTCTGCCAACGTGTCTACCCGTTCTGCAGGTGTATGAGTTACAGCCCAAGGCAAAACTATCCATGCCTTCCCCAAAGATCTCATGGTGCTTCTGCGGGCCAGATGGTTCCAATTTGAGGCCTACGCTCGGTGATGTAGCTGTATTGAGTTTCTTCCCTGAAACCAACAAAACCTGCTTTAGCATTTTGCTTGGATTAAAATATTTGTCCCTTTTTTCACAGGGCAGAAGAGGGACTCCTGAAGCCACTGAAGGAAGGAAATCATTACAGGGTTCTACAGAAGTAGGTCATGTGCTACAGCTGCTCATAGTTTAAGAGGAAGAAACATGGGACCTCAAACATGGAACATGACTCCTTCAAAATGCTTGAGAGCAACCCAAGAAAAACATCCTCAGAGGCTTATTTAATAAACATTATCTATAATAGTCTCAATGTGTGCTCATGTTTCCTTAGGAGTTTGCACCTACTTCCCAGAGCTAACAAGATTCCAAAATAGAGCGCAGAATAATTTAATGAAAAGGATTTAATAGTTTGTGTTAAAGCTAATATGGTCCATTAGGAGCTGTCATTTTATAAACAATGAAGATATGTTACCCTCTCTATTGCCGTAAAGCCATTCCAAGCAAGGTTTGTAAACAGTCAGTAATGATCTATAGAACATGCACAAAAGACAATTAGAGCCACATTTGAAAAATGTGCTTTCCCTCCCATTTGATTTCTTTTTAAGTAAACCTAAGAGGAGCATATATGTATGTAGATGGATAAATGCATAGCATAAAGACCGCATACATATATATATGCATGTGTATATATATGTATGCATATGTGGATTTCATTAGCAATCATACAATGTTCATTATCTTAAAAGCACTGCTATTTCCACAGTCAAAAAATGCCTAAAGTGAACTGTTAAATCAACTGAAAAGTTTTTAATTATAATCAAAGTGTCACTTCACTGCGGCTTTTTTTTTTCCCAGCAAACTAACATTTTTGTGAAGACTCAACCTGCTTTCTTTAACAACTGCGAACACAAAAGATTACGGACTGAAATAGTGCCAGTTTCAATGCACAGAGTTTATTTCTTCACAATGAGACTTAATGTAACCATAAAACATGTACCCGAGTTAAAAAAGAGCTTGGGGCTCCTTACGCTTGGCGCTGTTTTCCACCGTTGTGATCCCAGAAAATGGCAATGCTGTGGGGCTGGGAAGAGGCATTGCAAAGGGCACAGACCGACCCTAACATCCCTCTCACCTGTGTGCCTGCCCCGTATAAAAATGGTGCCACTGCTGCCTGCCGGCCCCTTTTTCCAAGCTGTCTTCTGGAAGATGTCTTGGTGGGCTGGGGGAGAAAGGAGGGATGGCCACCAGTGGTCCATGTGCCCCAGCCATGCTTCAGTGCCAGGGTGCCCCCCGGGAGAGCTCCTGGGACAGCCACAGCTTAAAGCAGCCTGAGAAAGAGAGGGACAGAAGAGCTGCCCAGCCCAGGTCCCCCCCTTCCCCACACCCCTATTTTTTTGGAAGCCAGGCAAGAATGAAGTACGAGAGAAATCAGACCTAACGACTACAGGGGAGTTACTTCTGGTGTACAGTGAGGTAAGTGTTTGGAAAATCAGGTCCATAAAGTGCCTTTATTCCTTATTACTACATGATCTAGAAGCAGATGGAATAGTCAAAAGATGACTAACTTGGTAAAAGAAAATGGATACAACCTTATTATTTATAAAGTGAACTCCTCATTAAAAAGGGGCAGCTTTTTCAAACAGCATTTAGATTCTTACTCAAGAAAACAGGCAAGAAGCAAACTTCAGACTGAGGTCACTCTGTTACACATTTACCTTATAACGATTTATCTGAGCTACTTCTGTGAGGTTCGTGCAGTGTCTTAGGATTGCCAGGTGCTTGAAAGCCAGGTATATGGAAATCCTGCTAAAAAGCTGAGCAGAGACATGTATAAACAAATAGAATCAAATCTGGGTAAGCAATTGCAGCAAGTGTTAAACAATCTTTTTAGAAGGTTTGATTATTCAGCATATTTTGCTGCTTCTTTTTATAAACGGTCTGTCATTATTTGAACAGAGGGTTGGGCTGAGATCGAACATTGAACAAGACAAGAGATCCTACTTGAGATCCCATATAAATCATAAGGAGAACGAGGCAATATTATCTGTTTCTTCACATGACAGCAACACCAAAAAATTACAGGGAAAAAACCCCACAAATGTGCCGTTTGGGTATTCCCTTCTTTCCTATAGCATGTTTAATTTCTCAGGTGAATAAGAAAGGAAACAATTTTACATCTATATTCTCAACTACTGTCAATGGATTTCACTGAAATTAGTATTACTGATTTACAGCGCTGCCTTGGCTGGCTTCATGATAGCACACTTAAGAGACTCAAGCCAGCTTCCTTGTTGGTCAATGGACATGTTTTAGATATTTTTAATGGGAACTGCACTGAGTCTGATCTAGCATTAAATCCATGTTTAAGATTATTCAAATCTGCTGCTCCAGTGCTAGGGAAAACTGAAAAGAATTCACAAACGGCCCTAAACAGGAGAGACATTCGTGGCATGAAAGTACTTTGTCAGCTTACACTATAATTTTCACAGGCACAAATCAGTTGTTTTCTAATAGGAGACATCCAAATAAAACTAACGCCAATGGATGAAGGTAGAGCCTAGTAGAAGAGGCCGAGCAGACTTGTGAAGTTTGAAGATGCATTTGAGCACCCAGCATCCTGGGATTCATCTAACTAAACACAGATGTTTCCATCCGAGAGGTTTACATCACTTAAGGCTCCTTTTGAAGCCAATACAGAGAATTTCTAGGAGGTACCTATTCATTATCGCCTAGGGCTGACATCTACATTTGTCCAGATGAATTGAGTCTTCAAAACACCTATTTCCCTCTGTTGACACTGAAGGGATCCAAGGAATCTACCTCAGGTGCCAAGGTATACAGGACAAATGTCTAAGCTAAGAACTGAAGGAGCCCATCCCACAGTCTACAGAACTACTCTTGCAATTCAGACAAAGGATAGAGAGGCAGATTGCGCTTTACGTCCTTTGAGGTGGGGAACATCTAGATTTTACCAGTCCTGAGTTTCTATTGTACCATTGTTACTGGTCTTGACCCAGACAGATGGACTTGTTTTAAGATGGCTGATACTCACAGTATACGTGCGGTATATTGCAGTATTTATGTCTTTGACTTGGTAAGCACACAGCCAGTCTCATAGTTTCAAACATAATTAAAAAAATCCCTTCTACCTGATGGTTTTTAAATGAAAATTATTAAGAAGGAGATAATTTTAGGGTTTTACCCAAATGATTATGTTTCGAATGTTTACTTACTTTTGAAAATTTCCCTACGGCTGGAGAGGATTGAAAGAGGGGATGCAGGATGGGAAAAGAGATTCGTGTGTTCGCATTTGCTTTTCTTTCAAGGAAAATTTCAGTGCTTTAGATTTCTTCCTTCCCATGTAAAAGAAGAGAAAACAAAATATTGGTGCCAGGGACAGGTGCCTCTAATGTATTCTTGTCAGACATGCTGGGAACAGGAGAGCTCTATTTTTGAAATACTACTGTTAGCTACATTACGTGGAGGTCTTGTTAGCGGTAAGCAGCAAATTGGTGTTTAGCGATGCAGGTGACAGCACTTATTAATTCGGGGGAAAAGGAAAGAAATCTCCAAATTCTCAGGGAGACAGGCATAGTCTTGTGTGTCAATATGAGGAATTTATGCAAGAATCCTCTCATTCTAATGAGGTAGAAAAAGCAGCACTGCAGAGACAGTAGTAAAATAACAGCTTATGCCCTGATTCAGGAAACATGTACTTAAGCCATCTTTATGCAGGACAGCACTTAATCCTCTGCTTAACTTTGATTTACATGGGTGCTTATGTGGTATCTCAGGTAGGGATGACTAAAGACTGGGATGAGCAGTGCCTCAATTAATAACAAACTCAGCTCTGCATTCATCTAGTAATAATAATAACAATAATAGTACTGACAATAAATTGCGGTTAGGTAGCTACTTTTGTTTCAATAGATCAAGTATTAAGCTGTACAAACACTAATGGTTTAAGGCTCCATGCATTCCCGAGGAGGAAGTTGGGAGGAGGTTTGGTCATTCCTCTACATTGACAGAGCACCTAAAGATGGCCGGTGTGAGCACCACATCACTATGGTGTCTAAGATGAAGAGAGCAATGAGCTGGTCAGCCTGCTTGGTCTTCAGCAGCTGATTCCCACTACGCTCACTAGGCAGTCCGAACAAACTGCAAAAAGTGAAAACTCCCATCCACAAAGACAGCCTGTGGCAGAATGCAGAAATATTGGGGGGTCCTGAGCCCCCCAGGCCATCGTGCAGTCACAAGAACATCCTTTCCATTGTCATCATCTAATAACATACAAAGGGGAATTTAATTTAATTTACTGTCTTCATTTGAAACAAAAGCATTGAAGTTTGCATCACCAGTGCAAATTTTTTCCTTTAAAACAAACCGATTTGGAAAGAATAGAAGCATGAGATATGTCTGGTTTCTTGTCTGGGTTACACTCCAAAGTTTGATGATCACACCCAGATGACTAAAATAATGAAGGTGATAGATTAGTATATTGATGCATAATCACTGTTCAGCCTGCAAAACTTATGAGCTGCGTGATTTTGAGAACAATTACTTGTAATTAAAGCAACGCTGCTCCCCCCCTCAAATAAATATTTTGTGGATAACACCAATTAATTACATTTTTCAATGAGAATAGCTCTTAAATGCATGTGCTGCTATGTATTTCTGACCACATTCAGAATTCTGAAGAGATATGAATTATGTATTGTTTAGCAGTATTATTTTGGGTTTGGGATTGTAAAAAAATACCTCCCTCTTTTTTGATAGCATCTCTTGAATGCATTAAAAGCTAACCACTTCCACAGGGTGAGGATATGAACTGACTCTCATAATGATGAAAGGGAGTTTTTAGCCAGACAAGCATTGTCTGATGAAGTCAATATATCTATCCAGCTTAACTATCTGCTTATTTGTCTCTTTTTGATTTTCCACACCCTTCAAAGATAGATTTGGTGAAACTAAAAGGCAACCTCATGCCCTGGAAAGAAGAAATCTACCATTGTGCTAACTAAATGCTACTACATTTGCTTTTAAAAAGCCAGAACATGTCTTTTTTCAGACTAAAACATGGTGTAGGTTTTTCTTCCACTGAAGTTGCAGTATAGGGTTATAGCTGATCTCAGTATTAGAATATTGCTGTGAAAAAGGTTCTTGCAGTAGTCTAGCTCTATGTTTTTGAGCTATTAATTTAAACATGAATTAAAAACGGAGCTTGGCATCTGAATCCTGGCTTAGTATTTGAAACCTCATATAGACTTGAAAGTTGTATGAAACAAAAGAGAATAGGAACCATCCGTGTTCTGTTTTTTCTAAAACAGCAGCTTTACCTCCCTGATTCTGCAAAAATAAACTCTACAGTTCATCTCTAAGTGAAATAAAACACAAAGCCTGAGCTTTATTGTAAGAGATGTTGTGCGTATGTGATTCCCATTAAATCTTTTCTGCCCCTTCTCCCCTTCCCTGGTTACCACTGAAGCCTCTAAAAAACCGTGTTTGGTAACCACACCTATCTGACACCTTTCCTTCTGGCAGCTGTGGTTCCCTGGGGAGATAGATAGGTCTCACTCTCTTTTCTGCTTCGAAATAGTGAGTTCTCATTTCCTAAAAATGGCCAGGCTTCTCCTGATAAATCTCTTCCCAGGTTTGTATCACTGGCAGCCACATGAAGTGGTGTTTCTCCCCAGAACCTATCTTCCGTGTGAATTGCCATCCTCATCTTGGTAAGTGCTCTGCAGAACGCAGCCACGGCGGCTGCCAGGAGAGGAGCGAGGACTGGACTCCTCCTGCCTCCCCAGCTTGCTCCTGCCACCCCGAAATTCTGGCTCCATCGGCACATGGAAAAGAGAAGCATCCTCTGAAAATGCCCGTGTACCCATAGGCATATGAGCAGCTGTACCCAGAGAAAAGCATGTTTAATACATCATATATGTCACACATGCCCTGGGAACAAAAAGCAAGACAAAATTTCCTTTACAATCAGTCAGCACACTCAGCAGAGAAACCTGTCCATATAACCACACGCTCACTTGTGAGTGGTAAAGACTGAAATCATGGCCTTGATTCCTCTGTGTTTTTCTGATCTGTCACACCGAGGTCTCTGCAGCAGCTCAGCCACGCAAGAAACAGCATGCTTTGGCGCTCAGACTTTTCCATGACCCACAGAAACATTCTCCGTGTCTGTTTTGGCAGCTGGGCGTAACTCAATCTGCTATGGTATCCACGCTTAGACAATTCTACGAGTAAGCAAAACAGCTACTGTTTTCATCTTACCATGTTTTTCATAGTATCTGGATGTTGAAATAACACTGCCAAAAAATTGACATCTCATGCTTTGACAATGGTTGCTCCTGATCGTACACAGTAATACATGATCTCAGGCACAGCAAGGGGCCCAAGCCTCAGCTTTCTGACGTGTCAATCAATCCTCAGCACCTATCAGGCACACACACGCTGCCGCTAGCCAGCAAGTTCAAGCACCTCCACTTGAAAATAGCTGCAGCGACGCTGGAAAAGGAGGCATGTTTTCCAGAATGTTGCGAACTTGTGAAAACAATTCTGCAACTGAAACTGAGAATAGCCTTCGCAATCACTACCCCTCTCAGGCAGCCAGCTCACTCTTGGGTGCTATAAATACACAGTAATAAACCGTACCAAGAAACCATGATACAGTAATGTTACAGTAAATTCTGGTGGAATTGCTTTTGAGGTGCACCAGCCTGTGAAAGAGGAAGAGAAATGGGAGACACTCGCATGTTCGAGGGAATGAAGAGGAAATACCTTCGCAACCTCATTTCCCTACCTCTGAACACAGCTCTCCTGTACTTTGTCTGTAGCCTATGGTGCCCTGGCAGCCCATTCATGCATAGAAAGACTTGGCAGAACACATGGTTACCCTTACACTGAATTCTTTCGCCATGTGTGTTTAATATATCTCTGTGATCTGATTCAAGTAGAGCAGATTTGAATATCTCATTATACAGAGACCAATATGTCTTCATACACACAGTAATTATATTGTTTATTCTGATGTTAGAACACTGGATCTCTTGCTGAAAGTCAGAGGACTCACATACATTTTTCAGTCACTTAGACATAAGTGACTACGCTGACATTCAAATTCTAAACAAATTGCTAATGAGCTTCCCCAGTTCTTTTTTTTTCTCCCCAAAAGCAGATTTCTCAGCCTCTGAGAGAAACAGAATGGAAGAGCTTAAATGAGAAGACGCACGCACATGACTGCATTCTAAGGAATAGAAGCCCATTTCTCAGCCAGTGTGAACTGCCAGAGCTGTGTTGGCTCCTTGGGGAGAGGGGAAAAGGCAGAAGAAGCAAGGGGATGGAAATACTTTAACCACACTTCAGATGTCTACCTTTGTACTTGGATTTTGTAACGAAGATTTATCTAAATCTTCGCAAGTGAGTGTTTTCCCCTAATGGAAACACGGGCTGCAGTCAGTCGTTTCTTTCCCTTCTGTGCTTCACTACTTTTTTATTTTGTAGCAGCCTTTTTGTTTTGATAATACAAATTGTATTTGTGATGCTACTTAATGTGTACTCTTTGGGGTTCCCAAATAATGTCTGGGGGTGCTTCGGGACTGCAGGGTACACTCTGGACATAGATATACACAGGATAGACTGGCAAGATAGACAACAGCTTATGTCACTAGAAGTGAATTTTGCGGTTTAAAGAACATGCCTGTGACCATCATAGTGACTAGCATGGGAGCACCCTTTGAGCAACATCCCTTGGACGTGACCTGTGGTGCCCCACACGAGCACCCTCGTTTAAGCGTGTGTGATGCTGCGGCCAGGCTGCCGGCGTTCAGAATGCTCAGCGCCCAGGCTCCACTCCCTCCCTCACCACCTACAGGTATAACTACCCGTTTTAGCATTATCCTATAAAGATCTGTAGCCTTTGGGTCCTAACTGCTTGGCAGTCATCTTTTCTTCCCTTCCAGTACCTTGATACTTGAGGTCAGGTGTTGAAATGCCACTTGGGTGTCCGGGACCTGAGCGTTAGCAGCTGGCTTCCACTCCAGTTCCCAAACCATTTACTGTGGAGGTCTGTATTCACTCAGACACTCACTGTGACATTCATACCCTTATTATTATCCTGTGTTAATTAAATTTCATATTGTTCTTAATTGTGTGCATGGCCCCTGAGACAATGTGAAGGATTCATTATTGAAAAGATAGAGTTTTATTTAGTGCAGAATTCAGCGCTAAGAAAGACCTCACTTCACCTACCTGGGGAAAAAGCAGCAATAGAAGGGAAATAGCTGCTGGCGTATTGGTCAGGAACAAAACCATCGGGCAAGGCTAAAAGAGGCAAGGGTGAGAATAAGAAAATTTAAGCACGTGTTTAACTTTAACCTTAGGCTAAAATGCACTAATAATATTACGTGGCATCCCACTTGTCTTTTGCCAACGTTGTGTCTTATGAGAAAGTTTCTAATGTAGAATTTACTCCATTTTCGGCCACAAAACAATTCAGCTGAGGGAAGGAAAGCCATGCAACAAGGTGTCTGACTGCACCCGTGTGGCTCAGAGCATGTGTATGGAGCCAGGCAGCGATAACATGCCCCCTTTCCTTCTCCCCGCCTTGGGGGCTGCAGAGCCCATCTGTGGGCATAACTTTGGGGCCCTTGCTTGCTGATCTGCTCCTCCACTATACTGAATTTCTTTCCACTTTCCGTGGAAAAAAAATTATACCACTGTGCGGCAAAGCACATAACTTCTTCAAAGGGTGATGAACATTTGGTAACAAAATTCCGTGTCAATCTATGTGTCTCACTCCATGTATTCAGACTAACAGTTAGCTGCTCTCCCTGGTGAAAATTGGAAGTACATGTGCTTTCCCTGCAGTTATCTAATATGATGCCCCTATGATATCTTCCTGGATAAGCATGGCTTTCACAGGCTACATCCTCTTGTCTATCTCCCTGTTTGTGGGAAAATAAATGAACACACAGTGTGTGTGCTTGTTCTCAGGAACTTCCAGATGTGTTTGCTGGTTTCCATGTATTTTGTCAAACCACTGTGGATGCTCTTTCATTGCTTCCCATACAAAAAGGAGTCCTAGTCGAATACAGTACATACCAGCTGGCAAAGGGATGGGTTCCCAGCAGGCTTTTGGCATTTGATACACTAATGTATGCGAACAGGTTGATATGATTAAGGTTAACGAATGAGAGACAATTCCAGACTTTTCTAATTATTGTATAGCATTAAATATTTGCTGGTACTTTTTATTTTCAAGCAGTTGGGAAGCCATTTAATGTTCATAATGGCAGCCTGATGGTTAATAGATAAGGACATTCTATCCTTCTCCTACCATTGCTATGACCATAAACCACACTTGCAAGCAGAAAAGAGTACAGCACAAAATAGAATTGTATTTCTGGATGCCCAAGTTTTAAAAGCTTCACTACCAACAGGAGAAAAACTACATGGGTTTCATTTTCATTGCATTCAGTAGAAAGTTATTAGGAAGTGATTCAGGGACCTCTACAGCTGTAAAACCAAGGGGACCAAGGGGACAGAAATCAGTGTAGCCAGCACACTGCAATTTGCTGGTTGGCTAGGGTCTCCTTCCAACCCCGCAGTATTCCCAGTTCTCTTTGTGCTGTACTCAGGAAGGGCACAAAGCTGTTTTCTTTCCAGACAATTTTACCGATGGGCCTGACTGCTTAATTGGTTTGGCATAGGATACCAGAGCTCCACCATTTGTCTACGCTTCCTGTTTGCTTCTGGTCTGTAATTCAGGCTGTAGAACTGCTCTTGAAAGTTTAGTGTGGTATGGTGTGGCAGATTGTGTAGCAGATTGTGTGGCTTCGTATTTGGTGACAAATTTGGTGTTATTTAGATGGCCTTAGGTGGCTCCTGACCCTCCAGCCCCTCGGCTACTCATTTCCAACTCCACGTCACTGCTGGGTGTTTATGTGGCCATGAAGTACACAGCAGCTCAGGGAATTGATCTGGTGGGAAAAGCAGATCTTGCTTCCCCCACCTTGTTCACTGTTTGGCCGTGCCGGCAGCTGTGCCAGCACTGCCCAGGACACCAGCCCTGGCACTGAAGGACCCCTTGAGGAACCGTGGTCTGCACCAGTCGTTGCCCCGTGGAAGCACGAGTCTCTGCAGAGCACTCACAGCGACAACCCGGAGTCTGCACTGTTTTTTCAACTTTTGCCTGCAGGGATCGGAGGAGTTTTAATATCAGTGTGATCTATTTAGCTCAGTTGTATTCCACTTCTGCTTTTCCAATGCAAAGTTCTTGGGGATGAGCACACCTTAAAAATGGAAAAGGAGGATGTGCCCAGTAAAACTTTTCCAAGAAAAGCCTGTCAAGCAATATAGGGCATGTGACTGCATGTGCACTCCTATGTGTGTTAGCCTGAATGACACCAGAGAAATTATGCCAGAAGGAGATTAATCCTTCAGCATTTTCAGGTTGTTCCTTCAAAGTCAGGAGGAGGTGGTGCTGTGTATAGTATAAGACATGTACTTTATAAAGGTTGCACAACTTGATTAAAAAAGTGATTTCTTAAAGATTTGTCTTACTCTCAAAATTGTTAAAACAGAGAAATTGGGAGATCTGTTACAAAAGAAACATCAGGTTACGATTGAGGAATGGCAAGGGCTTAAGACAGATGTTTGTTGGATGAAAAGCTGGACATGAGCCAGCAATGTGCGCTCACAGCCTAGAAAGCCAACCGTGTCCTGGGCTGCATCAAAAGCAGCGTGGCCAGCAGGTCGAGGGAGATGATTCTGCCCCTCTACTCCACTTTGGTGAGACCCCACCTGGAGCGTCCAGCTCTGGAGTCCTCAGCACAGGAAAGACATGGACCTATTGGAGTGGGTCCAGAGGAGGGCCACAAAAATGATCAGAAGGATGGAACACCTGTCCTATGAGGACAGGCTGAAAAGAAAGCTCCGGGGAGAACCTATTGCAGCCTTTCAATACTTAAAGGGGGTTTATAAGAAAGATGGGGGCAAAGCTTTTAATAGGGACTGTAGCAATAGGACAAGGGGGAATGGTTTTAAACTAAGGGAGGGTAGATTCAGACTAGATATAAGAAAGGAGTTTTTTGTAAAGAGGTTGCCCAGAGAGGTGGTAGATGCCCCATCCCTGGAAACATTCAAGGTCACGTTGGACGGGGCTCTGAGCAACCTGATCTAGTTGAAGACGTCCCTGCCCACAGCAGGGGGTTGGACTAGATGACCTTTAAAGGTCCCTTCCAACCCAAAGCATTCTATGATTCTATTCTATGAGTCTATGTTAACTTGAAAATGATATTTCGTTTGTTGATTAAGGAAAAAAATTACAAAGCAATTGAGGGTCAGATTCTCATCTAGCCTATCTTAGTAGAGCTCCACTGAAATCAGTGGAGCTTTGCTGATTTACGTCAGTTGACGATCTAGTCACGACTTTTTATAACTTAAATTAATTCCTGCAATAGGTTTATTTTTGGCTTGAAGGAAGGATTTGCAGATCAGGATTGATTAGCTTTTTTTTTCTGAATTATTAGAGCATCTTTAGTTTTATTTTAAATTTGCTTTTACTATTGATGTTAGCTTTTGTCTCTTGTCCTCATAATTTATCTGTTAAAAGTTCTTCTGAGTGTCAAATACTTAGAGTATCTTTCAGATTCTCAGGTGACTAAGACAGGATTCTTTCTTTAATTAAAAAGAAGAAGATTGAGTTTCAGGGCAATCATGTTTTGATATTCCCATATGTATCTAAAGTCACTCAGATTAGGAGAACTGGGCTTCAGTTTTTGAAATTAGACTTCGTTAAATTGGACTCTGAGAGTGCATTTCCCTATCTGACTAAAATACCAGTGGTTTTAGATATTACAAAGTAAGCCCTCATCAACTCTGATAGATGCTAAATGGCATCTTGCTTTACGACTCGATTCTGAGCTCATTTCTTACACTGTAAATCTGGTGTAACTCCTGCAAACTCAGTAGAATTATTCTAGTTGTAGACTGGCATAATGAAGGTTACAGTCTGTCTCTAGACTTCTACTCCCCTAAAGAAAAATGGTTTGCCATGGTAACCAGTGTAACCAAAACCAGTATGTCAGATAATAGAAATTAATACAGCAATACTGAAGGGTTTGGAGTTAATTTATACCACATAAAATCTGACCTTCTGTTTTCCTGAATTAAAAAACAATCTTTGAGGTGTTTTACTGAACTTGACTAATTATTACAACTAATTGTAATTCAGAATGTCCACCTCTGGGGCACCATATCAATAACACCACTGAATAGTGCAGGGCTGGGCTTCCTTGGT
The DNA here is from genome assembly GCF_000690835.1 of Fulmarus glacialis. Classification (NCBI taxonomy): domain Eukaryota; kingdom Metazoa; phylum Chordata; class Aves; order Procellariiformes; family Procellariidae; genus Fulmarus; species Fulmarus glacialis. Next base: position 4,652 of record NW_009197614.1, on the reverse strand, counting down.
TGAGCGAAAGAGAGTTTTTGTTGGCCAGGTGTGATGGGTCAGTGTCACACCATTCAGTGTCACACCATTCACCTCCTCAGACCAGAGGTGGCCAGAGTACCTGGTCAGCATCACTTCTGAGGTCCCCCCATGCACAGAGGCCCTGGGGCACCCGCACTGTTTCTGGGCCACTTCTGCTCCTCCCTCCTTGCTCGTTTCCCCACCCGTGTCAGAGGTGTCGTGTCCTGCTCCCCTCCCTTCCAGCCTCAGGAGTCTGCATGTCATCAGCCAGCAGACATCCCTAGCTTGCCACGCAAATGTGTGCAAAGCAAACCAGACACAGGAAGAAGTGAAGATAGAGTTAGTGCAGGTGAGCAGAGTCCAACAGTGTCTCCAGCTTCAGATTCTACAGTTGGACTTTGAGGTCCTCTCTGCTGTTGCCCAGCAGCAAAGGCCCTGTGCATATCTCTTCCTTCCAGTGAAAGAAGCATTCTAGAGCTCAC
>NW_009197614.1:0-4139 GCF_000690835.1 Fulmarus glacialis | reverse complement strand
CCTGCTGAGATTCAAGTCCTTACAGTGACCCTGCAATGACACACATATACCCCGCCTTTGAGGTTTCAAACCTCCACACAGTCACACTTACCCACAAACTATTCTGCCTAATCAATCCCTTTAAACGGATTCTTGCCTTCCCTTCCCTTCCCTTCCTTTCCTCTTTTTTCACTGGTCACTTCTCACAACAAAGCCCCACACTTTTCTCTCTTCAGCATTTCTTCTCCCATTGCCTTTCTAGGATAATAGTGTAGTGATGGCTGCTCACTGCACGTGCAGATGAGGAGGAGCCAGCAAGGGCAAGGATAAGCTGAAGAAAGTAGACACTGGGACTAAGATTTGCATACAATGAGGGTTTATGACTTTCAGAGCAACAAGCATACAGCACCACAGCACCTCCAGCTGTGGTCAGGGCCTTTGCACCGGACAGGGGGGCAGAACATCCATCACGATTTGACTCATTTGGCTCTGATGGGTAAATGAATGTGATTGCACAGTGTGGGACTCCACCTCAGTCTCCTCCTCCAAACTTCTCACATCTACTCTCCCTTGGTCTTGCTGGCATTGTACAGAATGTGGCCTCAAGCTGACAGAGAAAGTCCACCATCTTTCTCTTAAAAAAAAATGAAGAAAAATAATGTGAAAAAAAACCCCCACCCTTCTATTTCCACTCCATGGTTTGCCTGGTGAAAACTGAAGTGCTCTAGATGGTGGCTGAAACTGGCAATGAAGAGTCATTGTATATCCCAGGGTCAATAGTGTCATATATATCGTATTGGCTGGTGGCAATGGTAGTGAACAGCAAGAGCTAAAAGCACAACGGAAAAATATGCCTTTCAACTGATGTGTAACTGAGAGGTCAAGAATACAGAAAACGATGGTATAGATTCTCTAATGGCCCTGGCAGAGTCCAAGCTTTATGCATCCAATACCTACATGTAGCACAGCACAAGAGTCTTCCAAACAGCAGATGCCACCTTATGAGCAGTCGTTCTGTTTTTCATCATTCGCACTTCAAACTGTCTAGCAAATGTAACTTGGGCTGTCAGTTTCCAAATAACATTTACAACCCCTTCCTCAGCATTTCCTGAGAATCCTGATAGTCATCTTCTTCACCAGCTGAGATGTGGCTCAGATTTCCATGAATGCTATCTTTCTTCTTCTTTCCATAGCTGATCATCCTTCATTTACATCATGCTCCTCTGTTGCTATCGTGGGTCCTTAGCAGCCCAGATCAGGTCCGGACCAATCCTGCCACCAGGTAAAATGGCAGTCTGCAACTCCTTATGGCAAGCAACATGTGCAGCTGCAAATTCTTACTCTGCTTGGAGCCTAGGTGACAGAGCAGTACGCAGTGGGAACCTGCATGCCTCCAAACTGACACTTGTAGGACCACTGCCATGACCAAGAACATCCTACTTTTCACTGCTGCTCGCAAAAGGCATGGAAGCAGCGGTGAGATACGCTGGTATCATACTGCTGAAGCAGCATCCTAGATGTTCTTTATTTTGAAAATAGGAGAACCAACCCTCCCTAAGGAGCTCTCCAGAAGGATCCTCAGAAATAATTCAGCAGGGCTGGGTTCCTACCTTCCTGATGAGCCAAGGCCAGCCAAAATGCAGAGTGAGAGCAGGCAGCGGGGCTGCAGCATACAAATACCACATGGGGAATTCAACTGAAACATACGTGTGTTACGTATGAAGGAGACCAAATGCATTCTGACAAATAACACGTAAAACCAGCACTAATGACCACAGAACAAGTGTTATAGACAGGTTAAAAATGCTTCCACAGACATGCCACAGACTCTCTCTGCATAACTTCGTGTATGCAGTACTCACCTCTCACGTAGAAGAGCTTTGGCCACATCCCTGCCCTTGATTAGAAAGAAGATGGAACTGAACACTGCTCTCTTACATGAACATCCAAAACAGACCAGTAGTTGATCCTACCCATGCTGCTGTTTTTGCCTGGAGTCCCATTCAGAGTAGCAGAGTCTATGCGGAGGAGCTGTTCACACCCAGCTAGAGCTGCGAAAGGCAGTGGGCACCTGAGACAAGCTGCCATCAGTGGAAACCATCAGCAAGGAAGTCTTCTGTATTGCTCAGTTTGTGATTTACACTGGACCTGTATTTAAAATATACTGAAGACAACTCGGGTGGGGGTGTCATTTCAGCATTTAGGCAACCTCATACCCCTCTCCTGCTCAGCGCTGCACAATACTTTTGCTTCCATCCTCTGACTGATCTCACGTGATTTAAAGTGGCTGAAATCGGTAAAGATGGTAGTTGTTATTGTGTCATGTTTACATGCATTGATGTGCAGTAGAAACGGGGAAAATAGTGATTGTGGTCAAGTGAACTACTGTAGGATAAAGAGAGATAAATAATTCAGATTCTCATTATAACAGAAGAGTACAGCTCCCTTAGAGAGGAGGGAGACTGTCTTTGTGTGAATTGGTATGCAGTGGCTGTTTAGTAGCCATAGCATGTAATCTAGCATTAGTATTAACATAAATCAGTGGCAGGAATTAACAATATTTCTAAAGTCTTATATGATAACTGGATCCACACTATATTGTTTAGTCCTCCTGGGCATTTTAATAATCATGTAATAGAAATGTTGGAGTAGCTGAGATATTCTTTATATTGCTCTATGAAAGGTCTTTAACACAATGTCTTTAGCAGACAGTTTTGATAGAATGTGTTGTACAAAAAGAAATATGCCTATTTTGGTAATATGGGTATGTTTCATTAGCTCAGCCCGCAGCAATATGACATTACATTTAAAAAGGAATACAATTAATAACAATGAGAGGGGTTTTTTTAGCTCTCAGAGTATAGCTGGAGGAACTGAGCAAGGTGTCAGGGCAATTATATAGAGGCACTGTATTACCTTTGTCTGAACACTCATAACATCATCCTGTCTCAATATGTTGAATAGGGGATTTCTTTGCAGTAGGATTCCTAATTTATTTTGATGTTTCCTATAACTCAGATAATAATAAGATGGACTTTTTTATTAATCTTTAAAAATGTACAAATCTTGGGAATTAGCATGTCTGTGGATCCATATATTTTCCATTTTCTGTAGAGTATGGAATGATTGTACGAGAGATACACACAATAGCTTCTCAGCACTGAACTTAATGGAACTATCATATCAGCACCATGGAAAAGTACAAAATACTGCCGGTGCATGTACAGCACATGGATTAAATAACTGCAGTCCAGGGAAAAAGTTATACTTTGAGACTATTAAAATAATCAACATGGGTATTATTTTATTCAGCATTAACCTTTATGTTCTACGTTAAATGACAATGAAACTGGTGGAACACAATCCTTCCCTAGAGTAACGGTATCCGGCATTTCTTTCATCTCTAAAGAGGCTTCTTAATATCCTGCAATCCTAAAAATGCTATTTTTCCCCCACTGCAGGTCAGATTTAATAACAGTAACAGGAGATAAATGGATTGAGCTCAGCTGAGCCTTTGGCAGCCTTGTGGATGGGAGGCAGGGATCTCTGTCCTCCCGGGAGAGGCAGCAGCAGAAGGCAGCAGGGGCACTGCAGGGATGGCCTCAGGGGACCGAGTCCTTCTTCCCCTTGGGGACGCAGTCCTTCTCGTTGCACTTACTTCTCTGCCGGAGGCTCTTCCGCTCGTCCCAGTCTGGCCAGCACGTCTGGGTGGGAAGGCTGGGAGTGCGCCCTGGCCCTGGGGATGAGGGCGGCAAGGATGTAACCTGGTGCCTCGCCACAGCTGACACCCAAACACGTATGGATGCTTTGAAAGGATGAGAGTGTCCCTTTTGCAGGGGCAGCTCACTTGTACTGCTCATACTCTCACGGCAGTGACAGTTATATGGGAAAAAGTATTAGGCAGGTGCCAAAGCAGAAGCGACCTTCTCTTCTCCCCACACCTCCACATGCCCCAGGTGCACTGGCGCCATTTTATGGGCTCCTGGCAGCAGCGCACCAGAGGCCGCAGGAAAACACCATCCCGGGGCCCAGGGGCATTAATGAACAACTCCACAGCCGTTCATGAGTAACATATTACAACTCGGCAGAGAACAGTTTCCTAACCCGTGGAGGTCCGAGTTACTCCTCCCGCAGCAGCACCCGGGTTAATGGCACACGGC
>NW_009197613.1:0-8585 GCF_000690835.1 Fulmarus glacialis | reverse complement strand
ATATATATATATATTTAAAATGGAGTATAAGCTTCTAAAAGGACTGTTACTCAAGACAAAACACTTTCTGCTCTAAATGGTAAAATGATTGAAACTACATTTTATAGATATAAACATACATATAAAACAGAAATTTCATGAAAGGAAACACAACCAGCCATGTTCTGTAATTTCGGTTAAAAAATTTCATATAGTTCTCTTCTCTTCCGTTGTTCTGTATTAATACTGATGAATTATAGCTTCTGCCTTTTTCACAGTCCCTTCACACAGCGAGTTCTGCTGTTAAGCACAAGATGGCAATGAATGGAGTCAAGCAGACTTCTGTCCTGTTAAACACAGCAGTGAAAAGAAATCATTATTGTGTAAAATTTGCAAGTAAAAATTTGCTAAGTGAATAAATGCTTCTGGTTCTAGAAGAAATTCACTTATAGGCACTTTGTAGTGAAACCAATAATTATGGCATTTAAAACAAAAGATTTGATTGTGTTCTCTACATTTGGGGTTTCCCCCCCCAAAATGGAAAATCTCCCATGCATAATGTGTTTTAAGGCATTATTGCTGTTAAGTTTTTTTACTTCTCAATTCCATTGTGGCTGCAGACTCGCAAGCCAAATAGGACACTTACAGTCATGTATATAATATGAAGCTAATAATTTTCTGCCCTATTGTATGTGAAATGTTTGAACTAATAAATGTTTGATGTTTGAACTAATAAATCCTATGATCTCTGCAGTGACCCTGTCAGGTGATTAATGTACATTTCAGACTAGCAAAGTCAAATAAAAAATTTTCTTTGGTTGGGACACCTGTCCCAGAACATGTACCCTACGGCATAGTATTTCTGGAGCTCATCCTATTCATTGTCATGCCCATAAAGAAAGCTCTTTTCCAAATTCCACAGGTCTCACGTATGGCAATAATAATCTAATATATAATGCAGAGAGAGTAGAAAGAAAATCTGTTTCTGTTTTTGCATGCTCTTCAAATGCAAGCCTTTCAAATACTGCAAGATACAAGGCTGTGCTCATTATGGTATTTCTCATGTACCTGCTTTAGTTTTGGTGTCTGGATGCTGTTTGCTCCAACAAAGATGGGGTTTCTCTCCTGAGAACAAGCTTTCTTGTAAGTTTTCTCATGTTTCCTGGTTCTGATCAAAGGATTATTACTGCAAAAGTTTTTCCTTTTGGTGTTTTGCATCCCTCATTCCCGTCCTAATAATAAAAACATACACACAAAAAAAAAAGGATTGTAAACCAAGTTAATCTGCTTGTTTCAAATCAGAGCATTCAGGCTAGCTTTAGTTCTGAGCTTCAAGTGCTATTTCTAATAGTATCTGAAATAATTTATATATGGTAAATTTATTAGGAGTCTGATTTGCACATAACCTCTTGCGCACGTTTTTTTCCCCCAGCCTTACATAAAAGGTTTTCAAACAATGGAGACTACTCTGCCTAAGATGTGACCCACACCATACACACACTCTACTGTTTCCTTTTACACATTTCCTCTTGTTTCAGAGATCTAAAATATTAACGATATGTTTCTATTTTCTTTCTATGGCTTTCTAATCACTTTCTTTTTTCTTTCTTTTTTTTCTTTTTTTCTTTACATTGGGTCTTAGTTTGTTACAATGTTGCATAGACCTCATAATCCGTAAATCCTTCTGGGCTCTTTTATTGCGCGGTTGCCTTTGTATGCGAGGGATGGGACTCAGCAGATGGTGCCCTGAAATCCTGTTCCTAGATCCCTGTGAAAAATAATGCCGGTCCACGGAGTAGAAGTTTGTATCACAAGTTAGGCACAGCAAATACGATAGTACATCCTTAGTTTTCTCTGTTCTGGAAACCTGAGGGATTTACTACATGTGTGTATATATAAATCATGGCAGCATTAGGCACTAGTAAGCAGAATTCTTGTTTCAGGTGCAAGGGCTCTGAAACAGCTTGTACTGTATGGGTGAACTTCTGCAGTGCCAACTTCCCTGGTAAAACAAAGCAGTGAAGCACAACATAGGGGAGATTTGCTTTGTTGATCTGCTCACAGGGCCCAAGTATAAACTCTTACTCTTAGTGTGTGTCCAGTTTACTATCCAAATCACAAGTTGTCTAGTTACATGGGAAATTAGCAAAAAAGCATTTCTGGTCCATGATTTGGTACAGGTTGGAACACAACTTGTGTGCCTGAAATGAAGTTCGGATTGCATTAATTAATACCACTCCTTCTGATATGGGACAGTTTCCAAAGACAAAGAAACGACATTTATATGAGAAAATCTATGTAATTGAGTTCCAGTAGGCATGCAGTGAACTTAATTTAATTTTGTGATTTTTTCATTTCTCAGAACTTTAGAGCTCCAGAACCAGAAGGGGGGAGGATCGTGACCATGGCTTACGGTGAGGACTCGAGTTTTACTGAGTGCAGCGGAAGTGCAGAGGAGGAGTATAGCAAAACCAAAGTACAGTATATGATCCTTTTCTTCTACAGAACTGGGCATGGTTTAAGTGTGAATTTGTTAAAACAGAAATAAACAAACCTAGAGGTTTCTTTATTTGCTTCTTTGAATGCTGATGCTTCATTCTCTCATATAAGAAGCCACTGAGTCATAGTCATACGGTGACACTATATGTGCTGTATATGTAGATGTCCGCATCTGAACTATGAGTCATACTCTTTTGTAATCCGTGGAAAGAAATGGCATGTTTAGGGTGCAGTTCTTTTAAGACCGACATCTAATATTTGTCAGATGAACCATCCCGTAGATCTGCCTGTTTCTTTCCTTTGAATATAAAGAGATGACCAGCTCCAATATGAAGGTCTGTGTTTCTACCACCCAAGGTAGGGGGGATGAATCATGTCCATTGTGACTGATAGGATAAGTCTAGGGAAGGTTTAGGGAGAAAGGACTACAGCTGCAGTGTCTCTTAACTACCGACTGTGTTTATCTGCCCACTCAGAAATTGCTCAGAAGGTAGGTGAAGTGTGATGCGTTGTTAGTTTTTTCTGTTTTCCCTTTAGGGAAGAGAAACTAACTAGAGAAATAATGAAAGAGCTGTGTTTACAGAGTAGCCCAAAGCTGTAAAGTAAGCTATAGCTTCCTTTAGCTAGGGTAGCTTTAGATTGTTGGGGTTTTTTAAATTTTTAATTATTTTATTTTTAGGAGTACAATTTGCTTAGAAAAACTGGTATGAATATGATGTTTTTGGCAAGCCCCTCTTCTTTTTCATGTCACACTATCTCATCCTTTGCCTTTCTCTTACATCCCCCCCCCTCTTACCTCCTTCACTAATGTATAAACCACCTGCACACTTCCTGACTAACTTTCTCTTAGAGGAGACTCCAGTGTTTGGTTAAGTCACGGGAGACGTGGGGATTTGTGCAGTCCTATCACTTACGCGCTGCGGAAGTGATGACAGAATAGTCCCTACAGTCACTAGAGAAACTGACACATCACACTCAATTATGTGGCCTCCCCGGCCCCTCGCGCTGTTCTTCCCTGAAATATAAACTTTCTGTCTCACGCTCTATTTTATTTTTTAAGAAATTTGTTATTTAAAAGAAAAGGAAAAATGGTGTGTGGGGGGGAAGGAGTTAGTGTATCATTCTAAAGAAAGCTATTATAGAGTAAGTCTTATGGGACATTCAATATATCAGATTAAACATAATTTAAACACTTGGAAAAATTTTTTAAAGCTCACAGAGGAAAAAACACCAAATTTAAACTGATGGTAATAGAGGAATCAAGCCTTGTCATTTACTGTGACACTGCCCATCAGCTGTCGTGAGCTAGTGGGAGTTATTTGTCAGTAACTATAAAGTACAAATATATACACTAATCTATATCTGCTCAGGATCCCACACACCATTCAGTCAGCTGTAGAAAAAGCAGATTATTTTTCACGTTAGTACCATATATGCCATCAAATGCAGCCTTGTTTTTCTTTCCTCATCCCTAGAAGGACCTGTCCTTCGAAAGTGAGATTGCATGAGTGTCACAGCTTCCTTTCCCTTGTACTACAATGGCTGATACAGCAGAAGAACAAAAGCAAAGCTGACTTTCAGCCATTTGATTGTATTTGTAAGAAGAGGAGCAATTAGAAATAAGAATACATGTTGCTGTGATAATGAGGTGCATTTGTCCTACAACTGGATTCCAGATTATAGACGTGGAGCACTGATTACTAATTTTATAAAATTGCCTGAGCAGAAGCTCTCTCTTCTGAAACTTTTATATTACAAAACCTACTGCAACTGGAGGTTTTTTTTAAGGTGCACAAATGACTGTGTTTTTTTTTTCTGTTCCTTGTTAAGTTGTTTTCCCTTCTTTAAGTTTTGACAGTTATCCTAAGACAACAGGAATACAACATTCAAGGTGTGATTATATGACAATGATTGTAATACAAATTATACACATATCTTTGCTGTGAATCACATAATAAGAATTTGAGAAATTTCCGAGCAACAAAGACTTTTCTACTACTCTTTCCAGATCGAGACAGGGAATATCCAAAATATACAGGATAGTGAAAGAGGAAAAAAGCCCAAGCCCAAGAACATGGAAAATGAGTGGTTACAATCACCACATGGGAAAACAAACTAAGAAGAAAGGAATGCAAATGCTTGTTTGTGACATTGTGAGCCTTAAATCTGGCAATTCACTCACTGTGTATCCCAGTGGAGCCTCAGTGAAACAGGGTGTGATGATCAGCTCCCAAAATAGAACGGTATTGTTATGTGTAGCCTGATGGCTAAGAGTTAACTATTGGCAAGATTACCAGGGTCTTGCAGAGGGGATCTGCCCTGGGAAAATCAGCTGAAGATTCAAAGTGACATGTTGGAACTAGATGAGAAAAAATCAAATTGTAATTTTAAGTTAGTTTCTGTGGTAGGGTGGAGTCAAACTGGGAGTGGATGATTTCAGCAGAGAGTCATAGTATTGCAAGCACAGTTTTATATATTTCTTTGCTAAATGAATGATGAGGTAATGGTAATGTTAAACTGAATAGCCTGTGTTCAAAGTACTTTCGATAGGGAGCGATGGGGTCTACACATGTGCCTATGTGAAGGATGGTGTTAGAAATACAATGTTTAGACATTCAGTGGGGTTATGACTGTTGTGCACACAGGTTATCTAACGATTTGAGGTGAAGCATGGTTTGAGATATGGGCATTATCCATTCAAGAGCTAATATGTTATCCCCCGTTTCGTTTTTATAGGAATGGGTTACCTTTCCTACGCGGAACCACATATTACAAATGTACTCCATATTCTGTTGAAATACATCTTAGTTTGTGTTCTTTTCAGAAGCCTCGTCTTTAAGACTGGCTGTCTGAAGTCTAAAAATATATTACTTGGAAAGAGAGAAAAACAGAGAATATATTTAGAAATACTTAAATATAACTTCAAATAGTTTTCCCATTCATTAGAAGTTTGCTTGACCCAAAATGTCAGGACCCACCAGTGTGAAAAGCAAGAGATGAATATCTCTTGTATCACCTTTCCACTGGTATAAGCCCCAACTTCGAGCCTGCTGGAGCAGGAGGTGTCTGGAATTAATCCTGTAACTGCAACTGCTTCTTGAACTCAGCCTCAGTGTATTTTGAGATTTAAATCCACAATTGAGGAGGAAGAAGGAAACATTCATGATGATTTTTTTCCATAGCAGCTGTTTGAAACTGTTAACATGCTTGTACCTTTAAAAGTAAATCTTGGGGGAAAGAGAGACTGAGAGGCAGATTGCAGTTTAAGTGCTGAGAAGCACACAGTAAGTGTAGTTAAATTCAGAGGTTTCTTAGATAAACATGTCATTGATAATTGAGAGAAGAGGGAAAACTCTGTAAGGAGATTTCCACACACAATATTGGCTCTCCTTGGGATACATGGTGCACCTGTTGAACACAGAAAAAATAAACTTGTGTGAAAAAGATGGTTACCTAACCATCAATAAAAAAGCAAAGTTGTATCTGCAAATAGTCTTATAAAGGAAAATTAGTATTTTCCCATTGAAAAACACACCTTTGATTAATCAGACATATTTAGCAATTATAATTTAGAAAACTGTCTGAAAATATAGATCTGTGTTTGAAATCAACTTAAAAATAATGGGTTTAAAATCACATATTTAATTTGTTAGAAATATTATGAAGGCTGCACAAACTTTTGCACTTTTAAAGTTAGGTAGGGTTGGTGAGATATGTCTGAATGGGATACACTGTGTGTGATCTAGCCTGTTGGTGGGAAAAGATTATTTTTCTTTCTTAGGCTTGAGTACCATGAAGAGTAACTTTTGAAGGATGTGCCCAAAAATCTGCAGGGAAGACGTATAGACAGATTGCACACTAATTTTTTACTGATTGCTGTTATTTTTATGAGAAGTTTTTATACATAAGGTTCTTATTGTCCATGTAGAAAAGGGGAGGTAGAATCAATTTCCTCTTTAACATATTGATAAACAACTCCAGATATAGTGGTGGGGGAGGAGGAAACTACATTTACCTTTGTGTGACCTATATCGGAATGCTGGAAAAATTAATTCCAGAATATTATGGTGACATTCCTTTAAGTTGTGGATATGATTTACATAGTAGGTCTTCTTGAGCCGTCCAGCTTCTTTCATCTTGATACTGTAAATTGCTTTCATTTCCCTTCCCCCCATCTGTATGCTTGAGGTATTGTTGTGATAAATTATGGAGGTACAGAACTGAAAATGGTGTGTAGATTGTCTAAGAAATTGAGTGCAGTCAGCCTTCAAAGTGGTGGATGATGTGCTAAAACAGCTACCTTCCCCTGGTCAGGTCGCACATGTCGTCAATGAGCAGCTGCTTTTAACTTTGCCTTTTGCCCAGAGCACTGAGAGCAGCTGGATTTATTGAATTAATAACTGCTCCATTTGGGGTGTTTTGTTTTCCCATGACCGTGAAATCTGGCTATAATGTTAGCAAAGTGTAAGACAGGTCTCCTTCACCAAACAAGGTGGTGTCTTTTTTGTTATTATATAGTGCTTAATCCATAAAGCAGGAAATAATTGGAAAACCGTACCTGTGGGGGAATGAAATGTTTCTTGGTAAACATAGTTAAGGAAAAAGGAGAGAAGCACATAAAAATGAGGTAGGTGATACATACATGCTGAGTGTGATTTTGAGGACACTGGTACCAGTCCTCAAATTAACCTCTTTGGTTGCAACACTTAGTAGTGGCCTCACCTGATGTATTCTAAACAGCGTTAGAATGTTAGTGGTGGTGGTCGAATAAACAATTTCTGTGCTTTGGACGAGTTTTTTCTTCTCAAGGCTCTGGATTTCATGACACTGGCTGAGAAACAGTGGCAGTGTGTTATGCAGATGGAGATGGGTGAACCTGCGGCCTCCAATTCCTCTGATCACACAGGCATGAGGGACGTGCCCTACCACAGAGCTTTGGGGCAATCCCGCTTAATAGGCTTTTGTTTGGGGTTACTATAGGTAGGGCTCACTCATTTTCTAGAAACAATACATGAGGTAACACCTTCAGGTTTTCTCAATCATGCCACATATTAGAGTAATGATCCTCAAGTTATGGTTAGTGTGCCATGCTGAAAGTGTTGGAGCTACATTATTATTAATGCCAAAAAAAAGTAATACCTATGGGGGGAGTTGTTTAGCTGTGCTCTTGGGATAGCAAAAGAAAAGAGAGAGGAGGAGTTATTGGGAACATGCATCTGCATGTGAAACACCTTGTGTGCCCTTGTTATTGTGAGTGGAGCCTGGTATCAAATCCTGATCCTGTGTCTTCCTCAGCACGTAAAAGGGGAAGTCCTGCAGCACTTTAGGCCTTGCTGACTTGGCTTCCTGCAAAAGGATGGCACAAGCTCAGGAGAAATGGGTTTGTACGCCAAGCTGCCATGTCTAACCACAGCTGTACTCATCAGCTAAGCATAAACTGTGTCCACCAAGGAGGTGTGCGGCTGCCGTATCCCTGGCGGAGGCTATGTACAGAGGCCTTCGGCCTCCTAAAGACTCTTTGGGAAAAGGTGGAGGAGATCTGAGCCGCTAGAGCTAAAGAGCTGCATCCTATTTTCAAATGCTCACCAGTTCTCATCATACCTATTCTTCTGAGGGCTGGCATAGGTATGTGACAGCCTGCTGCTGCATCTTCTAATTCTGAAGAATTTTCCTTGGTGAAACCTAAGGATTTACCAAAACTGTGCAATCTCCTTTCTAGCATGGTGAAATTAGCTGGGCTTTACTTTTTAATTTTTTCATGTTGGTTATGTGGGTTTTATGTCTCTGGCGTTTCAGAGTTCTGCAAACAGATTTAAAAAATAATTATTTTGGTTTATATCATATGTATAGATTTATGTCTTTATTATGGAAATTACTGCCCTGGTAATTTAAAAATGTGCAACTCTTGGGAGTAGAAAAGGTCACTTTACCCAACCAATTCTCAAATTGCTGCAGAGGTACTTAAAAAAAAAAAAAAAAAAAAGCACTTTGCACAGACTCTGCCTCAGGATTCTGCTTCTATACTTAGATATTTTCAGAAATGAGGCATATCACAAATGTTATGATGTGCCAAGTATTTCATAGAATCATAGAATCATCACGGTTGG
>NW_009197612.1:0-17924 GCF_000690835.1 Fulmarus glacialis | reverse complement strand
CGGCCTAAGAAACGTGCTGTCACAGTCAGAAGCAGCATCCCGGTGCCCACGGGCCCCTCAGTGAGGTCAGGCTTCAGCCCGAGCCTGTCCTGCCCGTCTGCTTTGGTCTGGCTGTCCGGAGTAAGGCACTCCTGGAACTTGATTGAAACTCAGCAGGTACCAGTGCTGGTGGGCGGTCCCAGGAGGAGCGCTCCAAAGGCTGGATTAGTGGGTGCCCAGCACCACAGACCAAGCTGCCCCAGCTTGGTCCCGTTCCCCATTCCAGGGGAATGGAAGAGTTCCACAAAACCTGGCAAAAGAACTAATGAAAGCAAAAGTTTGGGTTTTATGAAAGCCTTTGAGAAGAGCCCAACCATTCTGTCAATGCTAGCTGAAATGGCCCCGAATGACTTGAAAGATTTTGGGGGGAAAGACACCTGTGCAATGTTGTTGAAAAATCCCATTTCTTTAAGAAATGAGACTAATTGTATCTTAACCTGCTGAGATTTCTGCAAGTTGCTTTTAACCCATGAAGTTGCAAACAACCTTTAATAGAAAACTAGTGCACACTGCAATGCTCTTGTCGAAATGTGGGGCCTTTGTCAACTATGCCATTACAGAGGGAGAAATACGAACCAAAAATTCTTAGGATTTTCCTGTTGCTGCCTCAAATACAGGGCTCTAGCTAGTGATGATAAAGATGCGGGCTAGCAGTGGCAAGCTCCATACAGAACAGTGATGAAGCACCACTGTGGTTTGATTAGACGTAACTACACAGAAAAGGATTTAGAAAAAGATACGTTAACAATGAGGCAAACTTAACTCTTTGAACCCCAAAAACAAATTTTCCTTCCCTCTTACCTCACATAATCCTGTGGAATTCATGGGCTGCCCACTTACAACTGGGAGAAGAAACCAACTGTTTTGTTGGGGGTTTGTTTGGGTTTTGTCTTTTTTTAACCTCTTGCTGGCTCCATTCTCCTGAACCAGCCACAGAATGATGCTGTTCTTGATGGTATCAAATAAGTAGTGACACCTGAACACGGATTTTTCCTAATTTGTTTCAGCGGATCACAAATATGTGGAATTTGACTTCCTTATCAATGGCCAGTTCTTGCGTATGCCACTGGTCACGCACATGGAAACGGAAAATATCTCCACGGTAAGTCATTACACTCAATTTCTCCCCATCTTGGACAGTAGAACAGACTTAGTCAGTTTACTTCAATCTGATTTAGGTATTATACTGTCATCCTAACTAGATAGATTTCCTTGCTCAGTTTTCTTTCTTTTCTGACTTTCCCAGAAGAATTCCCTGTATGTTTAAATCCATTCTGAACTGCAAAGTGATTAGAGAGTATGGGACTGAGCAGTGCACGGACCATCATTATCCAATCTGTTGTCTGTATACAGTTCAGAGGGAAAATTCTTGTCTTCTTCAGTTCATCATTAATATATTTTTGTCTCCTATTAGTTACATTGGGGGATAATGGGGGGAGGTTAGTATTACCTCTCAAAAATGTTGTGAAGTATTTTAGACACTAGTTTTGTATGGGTAAATACAGAAGAAGAGGAACCTGAGAAGAGTGAAATTACTTGCTTTTGCTTCCAGCTTGCTATTAATAGTAATTTGTTAAAAATATGGAAAGCAATAATAATTCAGACATTTTCTTCCTAAAGACTTTAATTCCACTAATGTGGCAAAGGACTTGGATACCAAAATCTTTGCCCAATAAACTTGTATATTTGCACCACACTACAGTTAAATATTACTGTTATTGATTAAAAAAGAATAAAACCACACTAAATAAGTATTTTGTCTGTGAGCTCAGGAAGAAGTGGTGGAAATAGAGTATGTGGAGAAATATATGGCCCCTCAGCCAGAGGAATGCATCTTCCATGATGACTGGATCAGTTCTGTTCAAGCCACTGAAGAATGGTACCACACTAAGCCAATTCTAAGTTTTGTCTTGCTTATTCCTGTTGTGTGCAGAGGACTCCATGGTGTCAAATGGAGTGGTATTCTGTCTCTTTAATAATCTGTTGGGGGTTTTTTTCCCCTTTTTCCTCTGTTTTTGTTTTGGTGTTGGTTTTTTTTTTTTTAACCTGTCAAGTCAGTCAGCTACTTGCTTTTGTAAGCAGTTCAGTTTTAACACCTCTATCCTATGCTGACAGTGACTTTAACACAAGTAGAAAACAGCTAGAGTCACTGAACATGAAATACTGTTAATACAAATGGATAATACAAATGCTGTTTACTATCCTTTCTCTTAAAGGACAGCAAGATTTCCTTATCTCTCTTTTTAGCTTAAACCCTTGACTTCAAATGTGATATTCATTAGCAACAAATATAATAGTGTACCTTTATGCCGAGCTTTTCTTTAAAAAAACCCAAACAACCATCAATCAACTAGGCAATTTTCCTATATTAAGTAATGGTTTGAAAATGCTTTGAGATTGTCAGGTAACATACCATGAACAACAAATTACCTGTTATTTTAAATAACGTAAGCGATCTCAAGTCTCACCTATCAGAATATACAGTATTCTCATTGCTTTTCTTTTTGGCCTGTACTCCTAGCCTTGCAGTTGTAGGTTTTAATGAAGCTTTGCTCTGTAACAACAATATTTTTTTACTTTTCCAAACACTTTTTTTTTTAAAACACACAAAGTAGTTATATTTTAAATTCGTTTCAGCTAACCAATTACTATGCTAACATTTTTCCAAGTTTCTGGTTGAGGCTTTTTTCATAAAAACATTGTTGGTTTTAATGACAATAATGTTTTAAATTCTGTACCCTGTAGGATATTAACGGGCTGCTACGATCAGACTGCTCGAATCTGGTCTTTGGAAGGAAAATCCATCATGACAATAGCTGGGCATACAGAAGTAGTGAAGGATGTGGCATGGGTGAAGCAAGGTCAGTAGATATATATTAGGGGAGTAGTAATAGTTTGATTTATCAGGGGAAAAATGTCAGCATTCCTCAACATGAATATTTAATTATTTAAATGCTACAATTATTTCGATCTCTGTCAGTGGTGTTAGAAATGAAGTCATGATGCGAGTAAAACAGTCCTTTAACAGTAATGAGTATAATAAGTTTAACATGTACATTGTCTATCCACCTTGCAGTCTTCATTAGCAAATATTGGTATGTATATTTGTATTAATTGTACTTGCAGGGTAACATGATGTAAACTGAGATATGTATAAGTTTCTATCTATCTGTTATTTCTTCTTTGAATAGAATAATTATATAGAGATTATAAAGACTTTGGAAAGCCGAGTTGGGTGCGAGCGTGACTTTTTTCTTCCTCAGATAGTTTATCGTGCCTGTTACTCAGTGCTTCTATGGACCAAACTGTCCTGCTATGGGAGTGGAACATGGAGAAAAACAAAGTGAAAGCCCTTCACTGCTGCAGGGGACACGCTGGGAGTGTAGACTCCATAGCTGTTGATTGCACGAGAACTAAAGTGAGTGACTCCTGGAAAGAAACCTTTGTCTTTTGGGATGTTAGCAAACCGTATCTCAAAAATCATCTTTTTGTCCCTGCATAGATACTAATCATCATGTTATTATGACTGACACACTGATAAGTTTCCAGTCTTGTTATAAATTATGGTTATGGAGGATTAGGACTGCTACATCAATGCTAGGCCATCTTTTCAAAGTGATGCACTTAACCTCTAGTATCACAAAAAGCTGAAGGTGGCTTTAGATAGCACAAGCCATTACACTGCTGCTTTTGACTTTTGTGAGTGAAGTTGAATGTTTATTTTTAAGTAAATTTTACTTTTATCGCATGTGAATTTTGCGTTATAATGAACGATTTTCAAATTTGACCTAAGTTTTCACAGTAGTTTTGGTGGGAAAAAAATTTCCACAGCGATACTCAGAAAAAGCAGATGGTAGAAGAGGTCCTTTCCCTTTATCCAGGAATTCAGCAGTTAAGAGCACTCACACCAAAGGTGGAGTCATCACTCCCAGCTTGACTCAGACAGGTTAAAATAAAATCTTTTGGTGCTGAAGGAAATGAAGAGTTATTTTATAGATATTTTTCCTGCAAAGGAAGGAAAAAGAATAATTTGATCTATGCCAAACTTTTTTTTTTTTTTTTGAGGAGCCCAGCACAGTGTTACAACCTATTGGTTAATTTTTCAAGCAGGAAGCATATGTAGTATGGCTTACACGGTCTGTCTGGATCAACTTTTAACAAAATGTTTCTGCTCATACAGTTCTGCAGTGGATCCTGGGATAAGATGTTAAAGATCTGGTCTGCAGGTAGGATAAGCATAAGCTGGGATTCTTGGCTCTCTTAAAAAAACCCTGTACTTACAATAACCTGAAAGATCGATATCTGAATACTTTTTTCTTTAAGAAGATTTGAGCCTATAATATTAAAAGCAAGCTAGACTTTTTTTTTTTTTTGTAAGGCTATACATCACTATATTAAGTTACTGTTTTGGTTGGTAACATGATTTCAGATATGGTTATCCACTGCGTGCTGATGGTTATTTTATTCAGAACACAGTACTTTGTCTTTCATTTATTTTTAATGGATTTATATAAATGTGCAGGTTTGAGTACAGACTTTTTACAAATCAAAAGTTGGTGCGTTATTTTCCTGTTCTATTATTGACACCATAATATGGAGGACAGTAAGATGACCAAGTCTTTTCTAGAAATGTAGACTAATCCCATTTGATCTGAATGCTTTCTTTCACTGTTCCAAGTCACATGCTTTCAGTTTGTGAGTATATATGTAGGTCTTGTATCTAAAAGAAAGATTGTGTTAATGACACACCTGAAGTACTGTTGGAATTTTCCGTGAGTAAGGATGGTCTTAAAAATTCATTGGGACTTCATTTTAAAACTGTGTGACCTGGAGAACATCACTTAATCTGTATTTGTTTTCCTCTTGCTCAAAATGGAGAGAATACTGATCTGATCAGAGGTGTAAGGTTAAAATATTCACACATCGTAGACAGGTTAGATACTGTAAATATGGGGTTTTGCTTACTTACTTATACGCAAATGCAATTCAGAAACCTCTAGATCAAATCTGACTGTCTTCTGTCACAGTACCTACAGATGAAGAGGATGAAATGGAAGAAGCGGCTAATAGACCACGGAAGAAGCAGAAAACTGAACAGTTGGGACTAACAAGGGTAAGATGAGCTCCAGGTTTGTCCAGGATTTTATTTCAGAAGTGTGGCCACACAAAATATTTTCTCTTTGTTAAAAGTGACTATATGAAAACTTCTGGTGATATGTCTCAGGCTGATCAGACACTTATTTTTATTTTTTGAAAGAATAGATTTTTTGACGGTATTTGATCTAATCTCCTCTCAACTTTAAATTCTAGACTCCCCTGGCAACCCTCTCTGGCCACACAGAAGCTGTCTCCTCTGTGCTGTGGTCAGACGCTGAAGAAATTTGCAGTGCGTCGTGGGACCACACCATTAAACTCTGGGATGCTGAGACTGGCGATCTCAAATCAACTTTGGTGAGATCATTATACTTTGTAGGTTCAGCTGAAGTCCAGCTCAAAGAAAAAAGTTGTGCAAAATAGTAGCTCTTCTCCTAGAGTTACTGTTTTCTTTTCTGACAGACAGGGAACAAAGTGTTTAATTCTGTCTCCTACTCACCGCTGTGCCGACGCCTGGCATCCGGGAGCACTGACAGACATATTAGACTATGGGATCCTCGCAGCAAAGGTGAGCTAAAACATGCATGTTCTCAAAGCTGTTTTTTCAAAATCAGAACTTCTCCCTGTTGGGAGACATCTCACAAACTGCCTCTGGTCCCTCTGCTTAAAACAAGCCATTTGGGGGCTTTCATTAAATACGAAGATTACATCTATCTTCCGTAATCTGGTGCAAGACTTCTTTTGATTTCTCCTAGTAATTTAGAAAACTAACTCAGCTTAGGTTTTCCCTTTTTTTTTTTTTTTTAAACTTACTAATGAATGTTCAACTGTGCAGTTGCAGGCCTGAACTTTTTTTTTTTTGTAATGTTCACATCTAAGTTGGTTGGACCATCATTAAAGTAAAATAATGGTTACTTTGTTGTATTATATTAACCACTTGTTACTATAGTAGTGCCATGTCTGGCAGGATTGTGGATAACTCATGACTGAGCCTACCAGATTTATTTCATAGATGTGTTTACTTGTTTAGCTTCTATAAATCTAATCCAGAGTTTAACAGTATTATCTTCTTATATGTTAATAACAAAAGCATTTTTTTGTTTGCTTTTTCAAAAATCCTTGAAAAGAGAGTTTAGTGACAAGAAAATACATTTTGGGTTTGGTTTGGTTTTTTTTCCCCCCCAGAACTTGTGTGGCTTATATTTTTGTTTGCTTTCTTTAAAGTTCACTTCGATTTTTGAAGTTAGAATTACTGGTGGGAGAAACACTTACCTTGAACACATATGTTGCTGATGGCTTTTCTCACCGGATTTTGTATGCATCTTAAAAGCGCCCGTTTCAGCTGGCATCTACTGATGTCTTTTTTTCCCTCTTTTTCTGTTCAGATGGCTCCTTGGTTCTCCTGTCTCTGACATCTCACACAGGCTGGGTGACATCTGTGAAGTGGTCACCTACCCATGAGCATCAGCTGATCTCTGGTTCTCTGGACAACATTGTGAAGCTCTGGGACACAAGGAGGTAAAATAAACATGCATTCTTTGCTGTTCAAAGGCACCTAACCTTACAGGGTCAGTTAACTTAATGAAATACCAAAAGCAGTCCGAGACATTCATTGGAAACTCCTGTGGCGTTTGTAAAAATCCTCTAGGTTTTAGGAGTCAAGCATATAATGAAAGGGAGAAAAATACTTACCAGAGGACCTGTGGCTTAACATCTGAGAGAGCTGTATGGTGTTCCAACACAGGACTTAATTGGCATTAACAGCAGCATTGACTGACATGCAGAAGGCAGCAACCATAACATTGCTACTGGGATTAGGAACAGCCAAAGGTCTGCTAACCATTCCTCTATTTTAAGGAACAAAATACATTCTCTTTCTAAGGAACGAGCCTAATGGTGTGAAGTTTCTCTTGATACTCTTTTCAGACCTTTCGTTACAAATTTCTAAGCAATGAAATGATTTGCATTCAGAAGACATGAATGGTTTTTCTGGAAAACACACACAGTTGAGCAGCATCCACACATGGAAGAAGGAAAACTATGTAATAAACTGTTCCTAACAAGCAGATTGATTGAATTTCAGTCTCAAGGTAGATTGCAAGCAGGTGAAAAAAGGTTGCTGCTTTTCTCTTTGGGGATGTAGGAGAGGTTAATGCTGATGTGATCAGCTCTGGAGAAAGCAGAGAAAACGTCACAGATGATAGATATCTGTACTCTCTGAAAGCGGTTTTAACTGCTAGACAACATCTGTTTGATAGCATCATCATAGTGTTTCTTCCAGGGACTAATTTTGTTTTCTGTGATTGCTCACTTAACTTCAAACGTGTGACTGTAAATACCTGTGTTTTACCAGTTGCAAAGCTCCTCTGTATGACTTGGCTGCTCACGAAGACAAGGTTTTGTGTGTGGACTGGACAGAGGCAGGGGTAAGAATCTGAAGAGCAAGTTACTCAATTTATATGCATGGTGGTTAGGAAGAGGGCTAAAAGCAGTCATGGACTATTTTTTTCTTTATGCTTAAAGACAGAAGAGAACAGGAAGTTTTAATTGTGCTATGGTTGATACTGGGTTGATAACTGGGTGTTATTGTCATACGCACTGCAGCACTTCCCCATGCTACTGTGCAAAGGAGTAGGATGGGAGTTTAAGCTCTGTAGCATTCAGTGGGCGTCACACAGATATTCCAAACAAGGGGAGACACGAGAACTGCACCACACCTTGCTGAGAAAATACATATTCCAAGGTACCATTTGCTGCCATGGAGACTAAAGCAGCAGCATGAACTGACAGCTGGGGCATGGCAGTACATGTAGAAGGGGGGGGACTATATAATCCTCTACAGCAAGCTGTTCTGCTACTGTAGTGGTACACGTATGTATAAAATGGGAAAAAACATTTTGTTAGTGTTCAAGATTCTCAGTGTGCGCCTCCTATTCTCAGTAAAAGGCAGGAAAAGCTTTAGAAATTTTCCTGCAAAAACTTTGCTTCTAATTTTAGGAGGAGGGTAAGATACAAGGTTGCTTCTGCACTTTGATTCTGGGTTTTACTCATGCATTAACAGTTCATTATCATTACTTCTTTTTATGTCTTCAAAGGAAAGAAAATCAGAATCCTCAGCTTTTGTGTAGGTATTTTGCTTAGTTCTGATATTAATCACAGTTTTCTTTTCCTCTTATCAGTTGCTGTTGAGTGGAGGTGCAGACAACAAACTGTATTGCTACAGATACCCAGCTACAGCCTCTGATGTTGGAGCGTGAAGGTCAACAGAACCCTTTTTTTAAAAAAAGATTTTTGCAGCAGTTGCTCTCTGTCAACATCCCTACACAACCAACATCTGAAGAAAGGAGTTGTTTGTTGCTCAGAGAGCTGTTGTTCCTGTTTTTTGTATTGGTAACCTATATCCATATTTGTCACAGAAAAATGGCAACAAGCAGTTATGAATGTGATTAGTGTGAAAAAAAGCAAAGGGCATTTCCTCCCTTTTTGATGGCTTTGAATTAACATCTTTTAAATTACTATTTTTATAGCCCTTTTAATAAGGAGTAAACTGTTCCTGATACTTACAGAAAAATTACTCACTGGATTAAATTATTTTTTGAGTTTACCTGCTTTCCCTTGAAAAAAAATAAAGCTTTTATCTACAGTTCATTGGTTATTGGTTTAGTGCCTCACTTCAGATAAAAATCAGACTTCAGCTCTCCTTTCAGTATGGCTGTTGGCAGTTCTTACGATAAGGGCCTTAACTGATGAACCCAGACTTCTTTCTAGGATGAAGACATAGTTTGCAGTGCAAATGGTATGATATAAAAGAACTTGACAGATTTACTGGCAGATGAAATAGTCCATTTTTTTGTTGCTCATAAGTTAGGGCTGTAAATTACTTTATAAGAATATGCCTGCCTTGTGCCAGAGTACATGTTATGTTGCAGTACAACTAATGTGGTATCTCACTCCTAAAAAGCAGCAGGTGTATAGAAACAAGTGGAGGATCACACAGAGAAGAAAGAAGAAAAATTAATTTGTTCCTAGAAAAAATGGATACAAGAAGTTGCAATAGCTTTTAGGTTGATAAAGAATAAGTACTGTCCAGACATACTCATTTTCTCTGCTGGTGGTCTTGCTTTTAATTCAGCATTTAAATGAAAAAGCTATTACTGCAGTTTGTTAGATGCCATATATGTGATACTAAACCAGCACATAGTTTAACAATGTGGAAACCAAACTTGAATATCCTCACTAACGTCTTAGCTTTCAATAAATGTAAGACCTGTACAGCACAATCAAGTCAAATGCTTAAATTGCAAGGTTAAATAATTTTTCTTTCAAGAGTGAAAACTCTGACCTCCAGGTACAATAGGGACAAGTTCTGAGTAAGCAGTTTAGGAAATACCAGAAGAGCAAAACTATGGAGCAAATTCGGCAAGGGTACAGGGGAAGGATCTCCGATCCCTTGGCTCTGCAAGTAATGTACTGCAACTAACAGACTAACCTTTATTTACAAAGGCTGCTTACGAGGAATTAGTTGTCTCGCCATCATCTTATCACCCATGTGCATGTTCTTAGTACGTGCTTCATCCTTTCTAAAGCAATATACACTATTCATACCTTAATATAGCAACTAATCATATTTTTTTCTTATTTAAACTTTATTCCTTTAAAACATTGCCTTCTATTTACTCCACAAACTGGAACTTGCAAATGTGGTCTGAATAACTATTTTGTTTTGTAAACCTACCAAAAATACAAAGCATTTTTTGAGCAGGAATTTAGTATGTGCTGGAACATGTAGCATTCCTTCCTCCTCACTATTACAGACTTACATAATTTCACATGCACCTTTGTGGATATGCCAGTCTATTCTATATATCGTTGGCCTAATATTCATAAAAGTTTAAAAAAAATCTCTAATAATTTTTTAGTATGAAAACAGAAGAGAGTAATATCCTCTTTAGGTAACCCTTAATCCAGTATACCTGACTTTTGGAGGTCTTAACCAAGTAAAGTTTGGAGATGTTTTTAGCGGAAAGCAAGACAGTGAGGGAAGTTTGGAAACTAGTTTGCTTCATTTCTCTTCAAGATTCCCAGTGACCATTTAATCTGAAGTCTTGAGCTATTTTGTGCATTATAAGAAACATCAATTACTCTCTTCTCAGTTTTTCTTTCAGATAAATTATGCTTGAGCATAGCTTTTAGAATTACTGTGGTATTTTACTGTCAGAGAGCTGTGGAGCACCTCCAGCCAATTAAGTAGTTGATAAAAATAAGTGGGTTCTCTTATATGCGTATGTCTAAAGACTCATGAATGCAAGATAGGTAACTTTAACATGGTTTTCTTGCCTTCCCAGAAATGTTTAAAAAATACTTTTTAAAAAAAGGTCATGTCACTTGGACTGTCAGCTTAGCTTAGAAAGATTAATATTATTCAGACTTACGAAATCCCAGGCGGCATTAACTGTTTCAGTTTCAAACACTGAATCCATTAGATCTTCTACACTTGTCACCTGTAGTAAATATACAGAGTGTATACAGAAAGGTAGGTTTTAGTAGACCACAGTTCAGAAGCAGGAGGGTTTTTACACCCTCCTCTCACTTTGGGTTCTCTTATTTGGAAACTGTGTCAGACACAGAAAGAAGCAATTAAGTAAACCATATTAACATTATGAAGGGATACCAGCATAAGTACATCATCTTTTTGGAATGCATCTGTATTATCACTGTCTATAAATTACCCTAGAATCTACAAAAATACTTTTTAGATTTGGCTGACTGACAGTTCTTTGGATAATCTGTAATCTTAATTAAAACATTTTAATAAGAATATTTGTTTTCCTCCAAACATGCAGTTCTTTCATTTAAAACAATGATGTGAAATTAGAAGGGCCAGCTTGAATTGATTTTAAAATTGCAAAAGAACTGAGTCAAAAACAAACCTGGTCTTCCAGAATCAAGGTGCTGATGGTGATTCTACTCACAAAAATACTTCCCCCCCAAAAAAATCCATTTCTGCATATTCGTAGTGCCCTGGTACCATAATATAGAACAGTAAAGAACTTTTATGTACTACTTTTCATTAAACATCAAAGTGATACTACAAGTGAGGGGAATAAAGACATAGTCAACTACTGCAAGCTTTACTCATTTTTTCTATCAATGGAGGTTGGGGGTGGGTTTGTTTTTGAGAGGTTGTGCAATAAATTGTTCTATTTCATCTTCCCATTCTGCACTGACACCTGGCATAAACTGTTAGCTTTTCTAGCGCACATACGCCGCCTCTAAATACAGTTCAAACAACGTCATGCATTAAGACACATGTTAAAAGCATTAGTTTCAGACAAGGGTTCACCTGCCTGGTCCCTGGTTTAGTGTCACACTTGCATTTTCTGTTCATGTGTTTGCTTTTTCCCAGCTGGTTCATTCAGCCGCCTTCTTGCTTTGAGACTCTCATCTTTGCTTCTGGATGATTGCCATCGCTTTCCTACAGCCAGCCCTGGCAGAGCACTGGTTTTTCTCTCTTGTTGGCATTTTGTTTAGTTTTTTTAATCTCTGATTTCTCAGCCTTCTCTCAACAAGGAGATTGAATTAAAAACAAGGGGAGGGGGAAGGAAACTGTAAATGTTCCAGTGAAAGCGACACACAAGGTAAATCAGCCCGTGTGGATAACGCCACTCACCGCGGTACCACCCACAGGGTCAGCACCTTTTCCATAAGCCACGCAGACCCAGCCGGAAAGGGCACGTCAGCTCACCCACAGCACTATGGACGGCAGCCTCAACCCGCGTGTTGGTCACCGCTTTGAGACCCCCAAACTCACCCCCGACACCTGCTCCCCAGTGGAACGCCTTGCTGCGGGACCCTCTGCTCTGGGCGTGAGCTCTGAGGGGTGCAGCGGGGAGAGGAGAGGACAGGCTAACAGGAGACCGTGGGTTTCTTAGGCTGCGTTTTTTATGAGTTTGGAGCAAGGATGCAGATCTCCAGCTGGCGCTGCTCTGCCTATTCCTTTCAACATACAGCCCATAGCCTGGTGGTGAGGTTTTTCCTTAAGGAAAATAAACTTATATGAAGTTTAAATGAGTTTTGTATAGGCTGATAAATTTCCAGTATAAACTCAACATACTTCCCTAGATTTCAGCACACATACATTAGGAAATAGATCTAACCACATATGCTTAAAGTGACTTCTACAATTCAAACAAAAATATTTCAGAGCTTGGAAGGAAAAACTTATATAGAAAAAAGAACACACTTTTAATGCAAACTCCTGAGATACGAGGTTTTCTCCTGCATTTTCTGTGACATTTCTGCAACAGAAAGCACTAGATAGGCATACACAGAGATTCCCCAAAGGAAAAATACACTTTTCTTAGACTCTTAAGTTGATCTAAGTCTTGTCAATTATCAACTTGTTACTTAGACGTGGATATAAGTTTAAGAATTTCAGAATTTTTAATGTTCTTCTCATCACTGAATTAATGGAGGCTACAAAGTTATTTCCAAGATTGTGTGATTCTAAACATGTTTCTTAAAAAAAAGAAGTGGTGGATCAGATTTGGGCAGATCTGTTCCATGACCTCGCTGAAATTTCAGCACATGCTCTTTTCCCCTGCTGTGGGAAAGGTGAAAGGTTTTGTCAGACTAAATACTTAATGTGAACTAGGTCAACACGCTTGACTTGGATTTCTACTCTCTGTCAGAATGGGGCTGCCAAGCTGGCCCTCATGTGCCCCAGTCCCGGGGTGATTACAGTTTATGGATTGTCACCCTGCTTCATTTAACGCTATTATTTGTTTTATTGCATCTTTTTGTTTCCTTGTTTGTTTAAAATAAAATTTAAAAAAAAAAGTATTCACATTTAAAAAAGAAAAAAAAGGTATTCACATTTTCACATTTAAAAAAGAAAAAAAAAGGTATTCACATTTAAAAAAAAAGGTATTCATATTTTTTAAAAAAAAAAAAAAGGTATTCACGTTTGGTAGGATTAGTTATTGTTTACCTCTAAGTTTTACTAAACGTGCTTTGAGAATGCATAATTGTGGCAGGTTGTCCTGTCACGCTAGCCCCATTGCACCTCTGTACGATAGTTAAATGCCTGAGGAAGACAGCTTTTCAGAGAGCGAGGCTGAAGATCCTGTTCTGACGGGCAGAACCATAACCCACCCTTGATTTCTAGCCCAACAGCCAAGCAGACAGAACGGCTGTTTCGCTGGTTTAGCGCCAACGCCAGGGAAAGCTTCAACCTTCCCTGCAGCTGACCCCCACTTGGCCGCTCGGTTGAGAGCGGCACGCAGGCACCACGAGCTGCACAGGCTGCTCTCCCGGACAGCAACAAGGGAGAGTAGCTCAGCTTGCAATTCATACGCCAAAAAAGCCCAAACAAGTTAGAATCACCAATTTTGTTCATAAGCACGTTGGCAGAGATCTAAAATTAGGGGCAAAACTTGGGTTAAAATTAATCGTCATGAAAACCAATTTAAATTGTCCTGGAAATTGCATGAAACGAGCAGCTGCCAGTGAGAAGCTGGCTGAGTCTGGCCTAGGAAAGGCAGCTGCTCAGTCTGGATGAGTCTACCAAGCCATCCAGATCAAGGCATCTACTGTATGGAATGCTGAAAACGTAACTCAAACCACAAAAATGTAAATTTCTGTATCAGTTACAAAATTCATATTCAAAACTTTAAAATGTCAACTTTGCGTATCTTTGCAATTTATTCCATTGGGCAACTTGTAGCCTGTGACCAACAGGGGATCTTAGGATGAGTTTAAATGTCTGTAAAACTAAACAAACATCAAAATAAATGCTCCATGATTGCTACTGAGACTTTCAGCCTATAATTTAAGTGAAGAAATTTCTTTAAATGTTTGAAGCCATTTCTGAATGCAAACGAGAATTCACAAAAAGCTGTATGGAGAAATACGATATGCCAATTACAGCAAAACATCCCAATAATCTAGATTGCTTATCCAAAAGGGTCCCCCTTATCACACTTTCTATTGTCTGTGATCTATGAATTTAGAGCAGGGAAGTTCTGATCTTCAGTCAGAGCACAGCTGCCATAAACTGCACATGAAAGACAGTTGAGATCACTTGGAAGAGTGTTCAGGAAATGCTCACTGACTTAATTGCTCTCCTTTAACTCTACCTCTATCCAGTTGTTGAAAATCATTTGAGTTTGTTACACACACATGCACACCCAGAGCTATCTCATGGATTTCTGCACACAAGGCAGGTGAAAAGACTGGCCAGCGGTCGACAAAATGCAGAAGAAATATTGGAAATTGAAACAAGCTCACCAAAAAATGCAGATGAATATGTGGTAACACCTGATGCAGAGCTGGTGCCAAATTAGAGATAAACCTAAGGACCACAAGCAGTGTCAGTATGAATTGATATGTAGAATATGAATACATGAAAATGGAGTAATTTTTCCTGCCACTAGCAAGTACTAGTTACTTTCAACAGGGCAGTCTCAGTCATTTGTATCGTTTGAGAAGCCCAAAAAATGGTATCCAGTGTTGGAATTGCATTACTGTTTTCTGAGCCTAATCAAAGAGGAGGACTTTCTTAAATTATACTCCACTCTAAATGGTGTCATTACCATGTCTGTGCACACATCCCTGCATACACTTAACGTCTGGTGGAATAGTTAGCAGTCTTGAGTTTACTGCATTAACCAAAGTGTTACCACAGAGTCTGCCAGCCAAGTAGAGAATCCTTCTGTCATACAGGGCTTGTTTGGGGATTGGGAGGATGACAATGACAAATAAGGTACACTCTCCTTTTTTAAAATACTTGCAGCATTGAAGGCTACTGGGTGACATAAATCCCTCATTTGTGTGACTCCAAGCCTGAAGGCACATTGCTGATCAAACGGTGGACGCGGACACCCAGGGGCATCTGCTGAAAACACATACTTTGAACCAAAGTCTGGAGGTGTGCATGGGCGTGCGTTAGCGGGAAGAGTTGTCCATACTACGAAGCAGTTTGGATTCACAACAAACATCTGTTTTCTAATATCCCCTGTAAATACAGTAATTTGTTTTCTAATTTAAAAAGCACAAATTTCCATCTCTCTCCCATCCTTTCCCTCTCAGGTTTTGCATCAACTTTAGCCTGAATCTTGGAAGGTTCACACAAATTTGGGAACTTCTTTTGATCTTTTAAAAAAAAAAAAAAAAAAAAAATCAAAGAGTCAAAATCTGACAGAATTTCACTGATTTCCATCAGGGACCAGAATCTGTTTGTGTGCTTGTAAGATCACAGTGACCTTTGACTTCTCCACTCTCGATTTCAGATGGAGAGATTTTCTCTTTCAGCGGATCTTGGATTGGTAGTTCATTATTTTGGTGGACTTTGTGCATAGGATGAGGTGTTGGAATTTGCTGGCAGTACGTTTATAATACTTGGAGCAGGGATTAAGTATATAGCTCTTGGTGTTACACAAAAGATCTTTCTTCCATCTTGCATTAACATGCAAGTGGTCCTCAATATATCCATAGCATTTAAAAGAATAATAAATTACATAATAATAAGGTTTTGCCTTTAGATTTAAGAGCATAGAGAGACCCCCAAAGGATAGTCTCCGTTGCTTCTCAGAAAACTGCACTATGGCCAGTAGTTATCTCCTGCAGTTAAAATACTAAACAAAATGTTTCCTAGATCTAAACAGCACAGATCTAAGCAGATTCTGGTTTCAGTTACACTGCTGTAATTCCAGAGCATGACAGTTAAGACAGCGAAGCCTATCAAAATCCATGGACTTAATATAGATTTACAGAGGAGCTTACATGCAGCCTATCTGAATGTAATTTACAACAACTAGATCTTGTATCTTGATGTAGCTGAAAACTGAGTCAGAACCAGTTTCCAAAAAAATCAAATACTGCATGTCAGCAAAGCCTTTTCTGGAAGGAAATAAGTAAGATTTGTCTTCATAGTAACTAAGCTTTGGAGCAGAATGGTGAGGGGGAGGAGATGATGGTTTTTCTCCCTTTCTAATCCAATCTATTTAAACAGAGGAATCAAAATAACAGATGTTTAGTATGAAAAATGCTGCCTGAGATACTGGCACCACAGAATCCAGCATGAACTCACCGAAGATGAGAAGAAGAAGAGACTACAGTTTCCCTATTTCAGTTTTACCAGTCTCTAGTCTGCTGCGATTTAAATGTACAAGTCCGGAGTGTCATGTGAAAAAGAAGCCATCATTTTTGCAAGGAGAGCAGTTTACAACCCGTGCACCATCCCACCACGCACCATTCTGAATCTCTGCAGTATCTAAGTACTGCTTACTAGATGTAAACAGAGGATTGAGAAACAAAATTTTATCTGACTAGATCATTCTCAAGAATAGTATTATTAGACTATGTACCAGAGAAGTCTGTTTTAATGAAAGAAATCTCTACGTCTAATCTTTTCTCAGTTTGCTGCAGTATAGTGCAGCAACTGAAAAATATTTTCAGTTTTGGGATGTCTGAATTGTATCTCATATCTTGGCAGACACATTTGAAGCCAATCATTTTGCTTAGCTCGAGCACTGCTTTCACAGTTTCCTACCGGCCTTCTCTAATTACTTTTTATAATTTACGACACAACAGTTTGTAGGGCTGCTATTGTAAGAAGTTAGAGAGAAATACAAGCTTTTTTTATTTCCCTCTGCAGTAGTATCTTCTTGCCATTTACTCTCCTTATTTTGCCACCCACTCCACGTTTTATAAGGAAAGTATCTAGTTTCTTATTCCTCACAGGAGTATCAAGATCAAGGAGGTAAAAGTCTCCCTCCTTTTAAACATATCAGGTTTTGACCTTTAGGCTAACATGTCCCAGTATAGCAGACACTCTGGGTGCCTAATGCATTGCCACTGTATTTCTCTTCCCACACCCACTACTGACTACATGATGACACTAGGGCCATTACGGCAGGCAGTATTTGCCTTTGACACACCTGTCATTTACATTTATTCTGCAAACGTCTCTGCTGTTAGTTTTTCCCCCACCTTTAGAAGAATGCCCAAGCACCTGCAGGACAGGGGGCAAGTGGAAAGGACGCACAGCTGATGCTCAAGTGATAAGCAGCAGCCCTGGTTGCTCACATCTCTCCTACACTAACAGCAGGGCTCTGTGAAGAACCATCACCCATGGTCCACAAGCACAGTCAGATGCCTGCACCCCTTAGCTTAAGCCACCCATTCTCCAGAAGCTAATCCTCCCTCCGTGTCTGTGGCCCTAATTACTTTCGATGAAAGGCACAAATAGCTTGAACCACCACTTCTTTGTGTGTGACTTTTGTCTTGATTATGTTTCATAAATTGTCTACAAGTATACACTCAGCACTTGTCAGTAGTCAAGTTCGACTCCTGTTTCAAAAGAAATGTCATCCGCTTATGTCAAGTTGAAATCTGGTTTAGTCTTTGATTAGCAGTGGTTCTGCCCATATTGCACTGCTGCCCAGTGAAACACCGCATTGCAACAAGACCTTCTCAACAGAAATACCCTGATGACCTCTAAAAAAAGAACTTTGTTCAACTTGACTTGCAGTTTCCTTTCTTTTTGTTGCTGGGAAGCTTGATTGCTCTGCAATAAAAGAATGCTGTTATATATTAAATTTTATACTTTTAAATTCATATTGTTTATTTATATGCTTATATAATTTAATGTTATAGTTTAACTTACTCTGTCCACAAAATAATGAATCAGCATTTCTTTCTGAATGTTTTTTTTTGTTCCATTCAGTTGGCTTGCACAGATACCTACTACTGAGTAGTGGAATGGAGTTTGAGGCTGCTCTTCCTTTTGT
>NW_009197611.1:0-294 GCF_000690835.1 Fulmarus glacialis | reverse complement strand
GGAAGGCGAAGAGTCCGCGGAAGAAGAGTGGGGTGAAGATACCACCCAAGACGCCTGTGATCTGCTCCACCGCGGCACGCACGTCCTCCCCGTCCTCGCCGCCGGGACGCGGCGGTGCTGCGGTCGCTGCTGGAGGGAGGAGAGGGGGCTCCGGGTACAGCCCCCACGAGTGGTGCCCTGCGTGACAGAGGGGACGGGTCTGTGGGGGTCAGTCCCCGCGCTGCAGCCCCATCCCCGTGCCACAGACGTGCTGGTGGGTGAGTCCCAGCACGTTCGCGGCTTGCTTTAGCATCA
>NW_009197610.1:4126-4834 GCF_000690835.1 Fulmarus glacialis | reverse complement strand
CCCCCGCAGCCTCCGTCCTGAGCCGTGCCGTCGTCTCCCCGTGCCCTTTCCAGTCACCTTCCACGCAACAGTCCTGCGTCCCTGTGACAGCAGACACATGACTTATTTCTGCACCGGCCATACCCCTCTCTTGCCATATACCCAAGCTGCCCTGGCATAAAGCCATCTGCGAGCCAGCAGCAGAGTCCCCCGCACCATGGCAGTCCCCGGCTGTTCATCAGGAAAGCCTCCTGGGCCCTTGGTCCCAAGGGAGCCCGGGACCAAGGGCAGGATCCGACCCTGTGGTCCCGTCCAGGACAGCCCACGTCTGAGCAGCATCTCGTGCCTGCTGCAGAGAGCGATGCGCAGCCTGGGGACTGGGGACACCCAGCTCCAACCCAGGACGTCTACAGATGCCTCCTCCCTCCCAGCCGGCAGAAATTATCTCCTCAGGACTAGATTCAGTCTTTGGGCTTTATTAATTACTAAATGAAAGCACTGTAACACCTTCCAGATACCCATCAAAGCCTCTGAACAGTGCGCCCTGACAGCCTCCCCGTTTCCCCTGACAGCTTAATGAGCCGTCGCTCCGCTCACGCCGACAGCTTCGACTTCGCAACAAACGTCCCCCTGCGCTCTGCCGGGCAGGTCCCAACACCCTGACCAAAACCCCTGTGCCCCTCGAGCCGCGGCAGCACCCCCCAGCGTGGGGGGCCCCCGAGAGGAGGG
>NW_009197610.1:0-4108 GCF_000690835.1 Fulmarus glacialis | reverse complement strand
GGGGACCCCTGAGAGGAGGTTCCCGCCATGCTTTCGCCTGGCTTTGTGCGTCAGATGCCCAGGACAGGTTTTTTGTTGAGGGAGGCGGACGTCGCGCTGCAGGGCACAGCCTGGCCGGGCTCCTCGCTCTGGACTGGGGCTGGCCTGGGATCTGCTGCTGGAAATCTCAGCCAGGCTACAGCCTCAGTTCAGGCTGCAAGAAAGCGAGTCTTATCGGGGCTAATGATGTCAATACTTAGCTGAACTGATTTTTTGCTGTAATTCCCCCAGTTGTTTTTCTATCGTTATAGCTGTATAATGATTACCTGTGAACCACAAGTAACACTACAGCCTTTTATTTCCCCGTTAACAGCATATATGTAGCAGTGGCACTATTAAGCAGAAACGGCAGTACTCTCTTTTTTGACTAAGAAATAATGGAAAGCTCCTAACGTGGTGATCCAACCTGCAGTAAGGATCTCCAGCAGCATGTACACCCAGGGAGAATATTGATGGCTTGATCTCATTTCAGGGGCTGTATTGGACACAGATAACAAAAAGGTTATGATCGATAGATGCTACGGGGGTTAGTTTTCAGGGCACTAAGAGTATTCACTACATGTCTTCAGACTATGTTAACATGCAAGCTTGGTGATTGCTTTGTTTTTACAAGCAGCAAAAAAAAAAAAGTAGAGAAAGGGCTTGAATTCCTTTTGCTTTTCATATTGCCTAACCCTAAACTGTCTGGACTTCATCAGCTGAGGGCAGACAATACAGACAATAATCATGTTTCATTCTTGGCACAGCGTATTTTTGACATAATGGCAGCAGCCGACAATTTGCAACTCCATAAACTGAATGCATGATTCTAATTTATGTATAGAGCTAATGGATCGTTGCTCCTGTAATAAACTGCTCAGAGTGGGTAGGATTTATCAGCGAGCGGGTTGCCCTTTACACATTTTTATTTAATTTTGCTTTTTTCCATGAGGTGCCAAGTCAACAAATGATTAAATATGAGCAAATATTTCTCCACTGGAGTTTTATCAACTTACCTAATCCAGTTAAGAGATGGAATGTAATTGCTTCTGGAAGCAAAGCTTGTTTTCTACTAGGGTTCTCAATTTAAATAAATAAATAAATAAAGGTTTTCCCCTTCTGAGTCAAACAGGAGGCTACAAAGTGTATTGCGTCTGGAAAATAAATAGGAAACTTGTTGAGATAATGGAGGCTTTGGATGGGATCTTATATACACCTTTATTCTTACAGTCGGTTTCCTAGGCAGGCGTTTTCTTCCCAGTACGGGAAGCTGCCCCTGCCTGTTGCTGCTCAACAGCTTTCCCGGGACAGGGATTAGAGAGCCTGGTCCCCACATAGCGTCGCCTCGGCCCCCTTTCCCCGCCAAGAAGCGCGTGGAGCCTCCCCTCCCCTCGCCTGCCTGCAGCACAGGCCCCGCACCGGGGCAGGATCTGCTCCGGCACAGCCATCGCTGGGGCATGTCCCGGCTCTGCATCATGCTGCCATAACTGCAGAAAAGTACCTCTTAAGAAGTCCATTGCCTGCCCAGCTGCTCTTCTCTGTAGTTTTCCGCGGCAGAAGGGCAGCAATTACAAGAAAACATTGCAGAAAGCATGGAGAAAGAGGCAAGGGACTTTTACAGGAGGGACACAAAACATTAGAAAGTCTGTTGGCAGCATCAGGCAGTTCATTAAACTGCTCCCAGGAGCCTGGAGACGTACTCTGTTTACAGCGGCGAGGGCAGAAGGCTAAAGTACTTCACTTGGCAGACTTGTGTGATTTAGGGCTTCAGGTTCATCAGGTTGAATCACAAACCGTGTTTGAGTTACCATCAGTCACTATAAATATTGAGATGTGAGGACTTGGAAAAACCTATCCATGAGAGCTCTCCGTCCCTGTCTCGTTTCTCCCTCTGTGCAGCACCTCATCCAGTGCTGCCTCTTGGCAGGAGTTTGGGTGATAAAACCTCCCTGAGGAGCAGAGCCCACACGGGAAGGTGACGGTGACCCAAACCTCAGGGCGGAGGAGATGGACGGTCCCAGGAGCCTGGCCTGGTGCAACAGCTCTCGGACGCTCCTGATGGAGAGCCCAGCCTTGGAGGGCAGCTCTGCTCCCAGAGCTCTGAGATACAGCTACAGCGAGGGAAGAGTTTGTGCTCGAGATTACCTGTATCATATTTTCTGTTGTATTTTGTGTATTAATTATCTCAATAAACCCAGCTGAGGAGCTGGAGCCTCTGGCTCGTCAATGCTGCCATCTATAGCGGGCCCTGCAGCAATACAAACTGCTTTTGGTCTGGCCCGGAGCCACGCAGCAGTGCCCACGTGCGGGGGCAAAGCAGAGATTTCTCCATCAAAGAGCAGAGGCACTTGCAGAGCATCTAGAGAGGATCTCCCCGGGAGCACAGAGGAGGAGGGACCCTGAGGCTTTGCTTGTTCTCCTGCCCAGCCTCGCCGTTAGCACTGAACGCAGAGCTCACCCTTCCCCACCTCCCTGGCACAGCCAGCACCGAGCCAGCTCCTGCAAGCACTGAGATGCACACAGGACCTCTTGTAGGAAGCCTTAGAAATAAGAGCTCAGCCCCCTCCAGAGAGGCTAAAGGATTTAACAGGAAAGCCCATCCTGAGAAAGGAGTGGGCAGCTCTGAAGTCATCAGATTTAAAGGAAAGCAAGAGGAGGAGCAGGTGGGGGTGAGGAGCTGCACTGGGGCAGAAAAGGGCCAGCATCAGCTGCTTCCCCTGAGCTTGAGATTAATTCAGTGATAGAGGGAGCACTAGGTGAGGGCTGTCTGTGCTGCTGCTCCTTCCTCACTGGCCCATCTCTGGCTGCACACTGTGCTGGGTAGCGACCAGCACCCACTGAGGTCTCCAGGGAACAAGGGCACTCATGAGCTGGCCCTTCTCTGCTGGGGTTGAGGACCAAGCCTCAGTGGAGATGGGACCAGCCTGGAGGTGAGTGTCATGCAGGGGTGTTGAGGTGCAGTGTGACAAATCCAGGCAGTGGCTTGGGGGTGGCAGGAGCGGTGTCTGGGCAGAGCTTTGCAGGAGCAGGGCTGGAAATGGGCAGGCTGGGGATGTGCTGGCAGCATGGTGGAGGCAGGATGGCTGCAGGAGCACAGTCAGCCTTCTTGGTCTGTAACCTGTACTGCCAAGGAGAAGGACAGAAACAAATTTCTGAAAAACTGCATAACAGGCAGAAAGACCCTGTGAACCTCTTTGTCCTTCACAAATGTGTCTGAGAAGCCCCACACTCTGCCTCCCCAGCAGGGCCAGCCGAGGACTGATGTGCATACAGTCAGAGCTGCTTATCAACATCCACATCTAAATGAAATGATTGTGAATATTCAGGCTATGCTAATTCAACCATCCTTGCACCAGCCTCGACCTCTGGCTGCTCCCCCTTTGAAGTCAAACTCTGTGTGTTTGCAGGTATGTCTCTGACTGTAACTTTAGCTACCAGACATCATGTGTTCCTCTCGGATTTCCAGCACATGCAGAGCAGCCCATAAATATTGTAGCTTTTTCTATTTTAATTTGAAGCTGTCTTGCAAACTGAGCTATCTAATCCTTGGAACATCTGCTCAGAGCAGGCAGCAATCTCTTAAATGCCACTGTGCACTTAAGAAGTTCTCCTCTTCTCTGTGGGAGCCCCTGAAAGAATTTAACTGATCTAAGGCACCTCCCACAGCTCAAGCTAATGATCACAATACAAATGACATTTGCATGCTATGATACTCCTTTTGTGCAGAAGATGATCTGCACACTAACATCTATTCATCCCCGACAGCTTGTTTTCCCTCCATCTGAAAATGATTTCCCAGCCCAGGTAATAACCAGCAGATGGTCACTCACAGTCGCAGCGGGTGCCCTGATCTCCCACGGCCCCTCAGGTTTCTTCCTCCGGTGAAGGGGATGAGCGCTGTGGCCCCTTCCATGCCTGGGGAGGATTGCGGGGTTTAGGGACACCTTTAAAGGGGAACGTTGCACAGCGGCCCCAGGCCGCGGCCCCTGCGGCAGGGAGCGGGTGCTCTCCCGCGCCTGGTTTCACGCTGCGGGTTGGCAGCAGCAGCCGGCGGTGGTGATGCCCGGCGTGGAGGCCAGGTCCGTCCTGA
>NW_009197609.1:18932-19633 GCF_000690835.1 Fulmarus glacialis | reverse complement strand
GCTCCTGCCATAAATAAACAGGGACACGTCCTCTGTGTCTTTTTATGGCCTTGCTACCACTCCAGCGTGTTGCCGCCTCAGCACTACCCAGGGGAGCCCAGTTGGTGCCTTGGTGCTCCCACAGCCCACCCATGAATGCACAGGCTTCCCCCTGCGTCATCCTGCAGGCAGGCATGCCCCCGGCCACATGCCCCTCTGCTCTGCCATCACTTCCCAGTTGCTTAGCCACGGAAAAGGGTTCGGAGCAAACAGAAATGAAAATATATAACCAAGGAAGTGGTTGCACGGGTTGGGCCATTGGGAACTACTGGCTGGTTGGCAGAACTACTGGCTGTTTGGCATGAAGTTGTTTTTTTATCTTGTGAGGTGTTTGTGTCCTTATAAACAAGCTATTGAGACGAGAGAGGCTGATCTGCAGCCAGTTCCCGCAGCTGGGAGCTTGTCCTTGGCCTGGCCGCAGGGAGGGGACGGCGGCACCTGGGTTTTTCCTGGCTGACCCGCAGTGTCCAAGTAGTGTCGCAGTAAAAAGGACTCCGAGTCTTTCAGTGACTCATGCAGGTCATAGGCAGCGTCTGTGTCTAGCACCAAACCTCCCCACGGACCAGTATCTCTCCAGCGCAGCCCTTCCCTCTGGGTCCATTTCTGGGCGTGCTAACCAGCCCCCCCCCCCCCCAGCGGAGGTGCGGGCGGGGGGGGGGCGT
>NW_009197609.1:17628-18625 GCF_000690835.1 Fulmarus glacialis | reverse complement strand
CCCAGCTGAGGTGCGGGGGCTGATGTGGGCTGGGCAGGGCAGCATGGGGGCCTGCACACATCTGCCCCACTGGCTCCCACACAGTGCTGGTGCCAGGAAGGCCAGCCTGCCCTGCTGCCATCCCTGCCTGCATCCCATCCTGCCCGCGGAGAGACTGGGTGCAGCTCGTGGGGCTGTGCCGGGGGTTCTGAGCCAAGAACATAAAACTGCCCTCCCTTGTCCCTGCGCTGGAGGGATGCTGCAGCACACAGGAGTGGTTGCGGGTGGATAAGCTGGGCAGCAATGCGGCAGGAGGAGCCAAGATGGGAAGAGGCAGAAGCATTAACGCCCAGGCAGGTCTTTGAGGTAGAAGCCAACACACAGCGATGTCCCCTGGCTGGGTGGGTGGCTGGGGTAAAGCCACCCCACGAGAATGGTTCCCAGGGTGGCCCATGCCGTATGGGCTTAGAGAGACATGTGGCCATCGGAGAGACCCACACATGGCTGTGCAGTGAGGGCTTTACCTGGCTGTGGCCTTGGGGACACAGATGTTGTCCTTCCTCCCTTGCAGGTGTCAGCAGGGATTCAGTCCTCACCCAGGCACTTTCTGAAGCAGTGAAACGCCTGGCTGGGCAGCCTTTGGGCAGCAATGTCAGTAGTTCCCCAGATCCATCCTTGGGCAGGCGCTCTTACTGCTGCATCCAACAAAGCCATCGCCCCTCGAGGCACATCACCGCTGCTTTGCTCCCATCAGCATCTTGTGGCTGATCACACCAGGGCAGGCACCAGTCCTCACCCAGGCACTTTCTGAAGCAGTGAAACGCCTGGCTGGGCAGCCTTTGGGCAGCAATGTCAGTAGTTCCCCAGATCCATCCTTGGGCAGGCGCTCTTACTGCTGCATCCAACAAAGCCATCGCCCCTCGAGGCACATCACCGCTGCTTTGCTCCCATCAGCATCTTGTGGCTGATCACACCAGGGCAGGCACCAAGCTGCTGTGGCTGGCACAGGCGGCGCTGG
>NW_009197609.1:6808-17473 GCF_000690835.1 Fulmarus glacialis | reverse complement strand
GTGGCTGCCAAGGGAGTCCTGGCAGGGCAGCGCTCCCCCCTCAGACGACGTCCTCACCCCGCTGGGGCCAGCACAGCGGGGCGGCATCCCCAGCCACCCGCTCCGCCCTGGCTGGCTCATACAATGGGCGTTGCCTCGGACATATTTCCCATTCCAGTCCGGTTTTTCAGATGCTGGGTAACCTGGCTCAAGCAAGTTCCTTGCAGGATGGCCTCGCCATCAAGCCCCGCAGGGAGCAGCTGACGCCTCCTTCCTCCCGGTGCAAGCCATTTCCTTCCTGCCATGCTGCTTGCCCCACACTCCTCCCGTCCAGCCCCGGGGCTGGGGCTGCTGCAGCTCCGCTCGGCTCGGCTGGATGGCTCGGGAACCGGGAGCAGTGTCACAGCACTGTCACCACTCCAGGGCTCCCCAGGGAGGCGTGAGAGCAGGCTGGCTGCCCTGGCCTGGCTCTCCTTACAAGGGAAAAGCCCAGGCGCCGGCTGGTCGAGCACAATTGTTTGTGTCCCAGGGTGAGGTGTGCTCAGGTTAAGCCAAGCTAAAGGGTCCCAGCTGGGTGGGCTGTCCCCAGCAGTCTTGGCATCAGCACCCTTGTGGGAAGCCAGCACTCCCATCCTGCCAACATGAAACCTGGCAAGCGGTGCCAGGGCGTGGGACCGTGCGAGGGACCGTACGTGGAACCCCGCAACCGCTGCGGTGGGCGGCAGGGAGGCAGGACTGCCTTCTCCCACAACAGAGCCAGGTTTGTGTAACCTTATTGCAAAACTGTTTTTACAGGATGCTTCTCGCAGAGCAAGGGTGAGCCACCTCCACGGCACCACCCGGCCCTCTTCATATCCGCAGGAGTGCTCTGCCAGCTCTTTTCTGGTGGTATTTAAGAAAAAAAAAGCAACCCCAAGCTGCTGGTGGGAAAAGGTCTCCCCGTGATAATCCTTGTGTGATGACCACATGCCCAGTCCAGAGGCTGGAGAAACATCTGCTTGATGGTGCTGGGCTCCGGCTCAAAATAGGCATCGTGGTAAAAGATTCCGCAAGAGGGAGACACGGTTGCAGGGCGGGAGGCTGCCCAGCATGTATGCAGCCATTCGGGGAGAAGGTACCATCTCAGCCAAGAAGGTGGTTATTGCCCCCCTACATCTCACCCCAAACTTCTGCTGGCTCCTGTTGACAGGGATTTTCCCAGCTAGTCAAAACTTTAAAGCTCAGACTATTTGGATGAAAGCTAAAGCCATCAGGGGGCTCTCTGGGAACACACCAGATAAGCTTTGAGTCAGACAGGGCTTGCCTAGAAAATAAACACAACTTCCAGCCATGCAAAGCACGACAGTTCCGGCTATGCCTAATAACAGCAGGTGGGGGTTCCTCTCCGAGCAGCAGGTTTGCACAGGAAAGTTACACTTCCTCTATTTAATCTTTTCCATTATTACTGTTCTTTGGATTTATTTCCCGTCTTGAAAGGACTTCGTGAGCATACGCTGCTATCAGCCATTCATAGTGGAAATGAAAACATGGGGAAAAAAATAGCAGCTCAAGAATGTGCTTGCAGGTGCGTCCTAATCGCAAATCTTCCTCCCACACTGCAGGTCTAGGAAGTGGACTTTGCCTCCAACACCATTGCTTGTGCGTGCTGTGCAAAGCAGGGTAATTCGAGGTAAGGTGCTAGGGAAAGGAGGAAAAAGCCCATGAAATGAAAGGTCTTCATTCTGCTGAGCTGCCCATCAGCATGAGCAACTCCTGAAAAACCACATAGATGTCATTCCTTTCTCTTCCTTCTTCCCTTCCCAGCTAAGGTAACCTGTGCTTAAATCCTCCGTGGGAGGGAAGGAGGGCTCTGCGTACCTGCTCAGGATAATCCCATCCACATACTTGGCCAGGGCCGTGCTGAGAGCCTGCTCCTAAGCAGGTAGAAATTGTGGTAGCTCCAGCGATCTGGAAGGAGTTGCAGGCTCCAGCTTCATGGCAGGGGGGGACACTGCCTGCACCACGAGGCAGAGCACAGCCTAAAAATAAGCAGGTAGAATTTGATCCAAGCGGAATAAATGAAGAGTCAGCTCTTTATTTCTAAAAGGGTTATTTATGGGCCTTAGGCAGACCTCTTTTATGGAGAAGTCTTCAAACCCTCTCAGCCTCTCTGAGGCTACAGCAGCTCAAGTCTCCTGTATCCACATTTTAGTGCTTGAAGCTTCGTGTCCACCAGCCTCTGTGGTCCCTCCCTCTCCCCACCGAGTCCCTGCTGCCTTGCATTGTTTTTCCTACCCCAAGACCTCCATTTCTCTCCCAGGGCTGGTGACTCTGGGCCTTTCACCCATCTGTCCCACGTCCCTGTTATCAGCTGAGCCAGCTGATGGTGAGGACGGCTCAAGGAGGAAGCCAGACGCTGGTCTTTTCCGAGGTATCTGCCTTTCTGCCCAGACAGCGGTGCCTGCTTTCTCGGGACCAGTGCTCTGCTGGGAGCCCTCTGCCATCTCTTGCTCAATGAACCAAGAAGTACTGATATTTATTCTTTTCTTCCTCCCGTTAATACAGGGATGCTGGTGGCTGCTTTTCTTGCTGGTATCTCTGCTGATGAAGGATAACAGTTGGCTGGAGAGCACAATTACCCAGTTAGCAAACAGGTTATTTCGTAAGGGCTGTTTTCTGCAAGATCTCCCATCCCTGCCCATCAAGGACGCACACACCAGGCCCTTCCTGGGGGCTGGTATCTTCAAACCTATGAGCAGGACAGGAACTTAGTCCCTGCCTCTGCCCTTAGTCCCCGCCTCTGCCACGAAAGCCATGGCTGAGCAGCACGCAGAGGTGTCCACGGTCCATGGGCACCTGGGCAGGTGGGGCAGGGAGGGATGGAGGTGTCTGCAGCACCTTGCAGCTCTGGAAGGAAGGACAAATGTCTCCAGGCCAGTCCAGACCCAGCTGGGGCCACCGACACCCCATCATGGGCCAGTGCCAGCGACAACAC
The DNA here is from genome assembly GCF_000690835.1 of Fulmarus glacialis. Taxonomy (NCBI): domain Eukaryota; kingdom Metazoa; phylum Chordata; class Aves; order Procellariiformes; family Procellariidae; genus Fulmarus; species Fulmarus glacialis. The sequence continues at coordinate 14,520 of NW_009197609.1, read as the reverse complement.
TCGTTGCCCATCCCACAGGGCGGGCGCGCCATCCCACCGAGCACCTTCTGCCTGGAGTGAGGAGGTAATAAGACATGAGAAAGGTAAGAAGAGTTTAGAAAATTCTGGTGGTTTATGCTGATTAGTCATTTCCACTGATCAAACCAACACCTTCTCCCTGCCTTTGTACAGTTTCTGCTCCTGCCGAGTCATCACAACCGCCCACCCGCAGAGCTGGAGCTCCACGTGACCACCACCTCCTCCCAGCAGCACACCACGCTTTCGGCCTGGGTCACCCACGTGCCCAGGCACCCAGGCACCCCACTGCCAGCACCCCACCCTGGGGTGCAGTTGCTCTCCTGTGCAAGGTGAGGGCGCGAGAACATAAGCAGAGGCGCATTCCCTCGAGATTCACCTTCTCCTTTGGGATCAGGTACCTCTGGAGTCCCACCAGCACCCGCTCCTCCAGGCAAATTCCTGCAAGAGTGGTTATTCTGGAGTCACTGCAGTAACTGCTGCCTGCGTGGGAGACATTGCAGGAGCTGACTTCTCTTGCTCGAGAGAGAAACGAAGGGTGGGAGGGAGGCAAGAGCAGCCCTTTTAAGCTGCCAAGCCAGTCCGTGTGCAAGCTCTCCATCCCTTGTTCCACTGACGCAACTGGGAGTGCCTCTGCCTTGATTGGACTTGTGTCTCCGCCACAGGCAAGCGTAACAGCTGCTCCCTTGAGAGGCATCATCGTGTGCTTGTTTCACTACTGAAGGCAGAAACCCAGCCCAGGAATCTCAGCCGATGTGCTGTCTCACAGCACAGTAAGGATGTCTGAAGCGAAGACCTTGCAGTAGGCCACCAGCTCCGTGCACTGCCAGGAAGGAGGGCAGGGGTGGGCAGCTCCTGAGCTTTGCGCAATGGGCTGGGGAAGCCCACGGCCAAGGGCCTTTTCAGGGGAGCAGCCTAATGCCTGGGCTCCCCCTTCGTTTCGTGAGCAGATAAACAACCAAGCAGGGAGAACTGGGTATCTCCACTGGAGGCGGCGGAGAGCTGGGGTGGGCAGCTGCCTGGCATTAATGGAAATCTGGCTGCAGATCCCTGGCAGGACAGTGCTGGTGGGGCTGAGAGGACAGAGAGATGTGGCCGAAAAACCCAGAAGGGGTGGAAAGAGGCTGAGGTGGATGGAGAGGTCCCTGGAGCCCCAGCAGCTGCGAGGCTATAGGACAAGCTCACGGTGTTGCCCATGTGTTCTCCTCTACCCACCTCCTTACATCTTAGGAAGGAGGATGTTTTACTGGGGAGGAGTTTGCTGTGGAAAAAAACCCAGCAGCTAATATCATGGAATATAAAACAGTGGCCAGGAGTCCCATGTGCTGGTGGCACTGAGGTCTGGCAGCTGAGAGCAGAGTCCTGGTCAGACTGGGCACCTCCTGCCAGGCCCCAGGGCCCCGTACAGCTCAGCTCCCCCCGTACCCGTCGGGTTATCCCGGCTCCGGCAAGGTGGGGCTTCCTGCCAAGGTGGCAGCGCCTGGCCGGGTGTGCTCTGCCCGTCAGCTGCTTCGGCTGAAAGCAGAGCTCCCCTGTGCGTCAGCAGCCATTACTTCATCTCCTTCCCTCCAGCCAGAAGATGACTGCAGCGTCAGAAGGACGTCTCCATTATTAATGTGTGTAGATCAGATGCCAGCTCCAGCTCTTCCACCGGCCTTGACTCACCAGCCCACGCCCCAGCTGCAGGTCTTCTCCCCAGGCCATGATGGTGGAGAGCCACCAGCCTTGACACCTTCCAGTTAAGAGATCTCTCTGCCGAGCCTTGGGTCCTGCTCTCGGCCAAGGGGGATCACAGGGCCATCCAGCAAGGATGTGGGGAAGAAGACCTGGTTCACATGGTCTGCTGGGGTGTCCAGCAAGATGTCTGTCCAGGCCTCCCACCACAGGCCCTCGGGGACACGGTGCTGTACGGGAGGGAGAGAGGAAAGATCTGCCAGGCAGATCAGGCGTTACAGGCAGGAAAGAAAGGACTGAAGTAAAAGGTCTGTTTTCACAGCAGAGGGATGTTACCCATGGAGAACCACTGAGTGTGTCCAGAAATGATCTGAAAAAGTGCAGGGATAGCAAAGTGACCACATTTGCCACCAGCACTGAGCTTTTCAGAGCAGAGCAGACAAGGGCAGGCTGCGAGGAGCTGCCGGGTCCCTCTCACTGAGCAGTGGGACGGTAAGGCGGCCAAGGAAATTCACGCAGGCAAAGGCAGAGCATACACACAGAAACCAGTCCTAACGTTGGTAGCCCAATGACAGGCTCTGACCAATGCATCTCCTCCCAGGACGGAGATCTTGGGAGTAGTGCTAAATTATGTTTGCAAAACGTCTGGAGCAGAGAAAGCAGAAAATTGAATACTGGAAGTGAGTAGGAAAGAAATAGGATGGGAAAGAAAACACTGCTGCTGCGTAAGCCGGCGATGTGCCCACGCTCAGGAGACTGTGTACGGGACTGGCTCTCCCCATTGCCTCCCTCTCAAGAGGGATACGGAAGAGGCTCAGAGAAGGGAAGCAGGAACGACCCAAGCTCTGGAGCAGCCTCTGTGTGAGGAATGGCTCCACAGCCAGGAAAAGGGATGACGGAGAGGGGTGTGATACAGATCTGCACCATCTTGGGAGGCATGTGAGGGTATGGAGCAGTGATTACTCATCATCTCTTCCAGTATGGGAGTACAAGCTCCAAACGAAACTACCTGGAAGGAAGTTTAAAACAAGGAAAAGGAAGTGGTTCTCAGTGCAACATGTAGTTAAACTGTGGAGCTCCTCACCACAGGATGTGACAGATGCAAAGCATTTAAACAGGAACTGGATGAATTCATGGAAGAAAAATCCTTTGGGTTATTAAATACAAAGAACCACCATCTCTTTCTTAAGGCTGGAGGACTGGTGGGAGCTGGGGGACTGTTCTCGGGAAGTCTTGCTGCGCCCTTACTCTGTTCCTCTGTAAACATCTGCTGTGGGCCACAGCTGGAGCCAGGATATTGGCCTAGATGAGCTGTCACATGGCTCTTACGTTTTGTCAAACCACTGCCCTGAGACGAAGCCACAGACTGGGCTGCTCCTGGGGAACATCGCACACCACGTCCTCACCCGAGGGGAGCCCGGACTGCTCCAGTTGCAGGCTCTGCGGGCAGGCTGTCCCACACCGGGGGCTCAGCCCTACCTCTGCCGCATGCCAGACCAGCCATGCCACCACAAAATGGTCCCATTCCCTTTGGTTTTAAGAGAATAGTTGATAATAATCAACTGAAGTTCACTATTTTTCTTGAAGCACTTTTTGGAATGCCTCACCACGGGGAACATCCCTCTGCCTGGTCTCCTCTGGATTTTCAGGCAGCATACAGCCCAACGAAAGCAAATACTTCTGCTGCTAACAGCCGTCTGGTGATGTCCTTGAGACAGAGGAGGGGAAAAGAGTCTGGGAATTCATGGAAACCACAATACATGTTCTGGTCACAAAAAATAATTAAAAAAAAATGCTTTTGCTAGAACTCAGTCCCACCTCTTTCGCCAGCCCGTACCTCTGAGTGCATGTCTCCCCTCCACTGCTTAATGCTCGCAAGAGTTTTAATCAGCTCAGAGGTCGCAGGAACTGGCTATTCAGACATGGCAGCTGACTCCAGTGCCTTCTGTTTGCCTGCTGCCACACGGTCTGATGATATGATCTGATCATTGTGATAGCCAGGCAGCCCTACTGAATTCAGTCTGAGTTTGGAGATTTCAGAACATCATCTCCGGGGTGATGAAGCAAACCTCACAGCAAGGGCACGCAAAAAGATCCTGTCATGTGCCTGGTGTTCCCTGCAATGCACCAGTTCTCAGCAGCTGGCTACCACCTGCTGGGTACGGAGATGTGACTCCACCAGCTTTGACGGGAAGACCTGTCTCTGGTCTGTCTCCTCTGTTGTTTGGGAGAGGGTCCAGCAGAGGTGAAACAAGGAGAAATTTCTATTTTTAGAAACATTTGTTTTCAGGATAATATCTCAAAGAGGTGAGTGACAGGGCTTCATGTGTTCCAGAGACTGAACACACCAGTTGCAGTGTGGGTCACTCTGTCACCTACCTGACCCTCGGGAAGTGAACAGGACACTTTGGGGGGAATGATCCTTTTTGTAGCTCCTGTCCCAACCTGCTATGAGAAACCAGCCTGGTACAGCAGCACAGAGATGCTGGGGCTATCCAGCACCATGGCTAACAGAGACCTGGTGCCTGTTTTGACTTAGTGCATTGCTGCTGCAGTTTGTGTTGCAGCATCCAAGGGATGCCCTGGCTGCATTGCCCACCAACGGTGACACAGGACAGAGGAACATTGTTACCTGCTGCAGCCCACAGCTGCAGCAGTTCCACCCTTGAGTGAACGTCAAACACTCATTTCTTCCTCTCTGGTCTCAGACTTTTTTTCATCTCCCTGCAGAGGGGAGGCAGGTCCCACATGTCTGAATTTTCCTGAGAAGCTTCAGAGTGATGTAAATCACCTGACTCAGACAACAGGTTGGGTGCCAGTCCTAGGAGCATGGCTTCATCAGCCCAGGTAGCACAGGCTTGCCGTGGGGAGCCACGGCTCAGCCACCATGCTCCTTCCCCTCCTCTGGGGACCTGGGGGGACTCTGCGTCCCGCTGGAGGCAGGATCACAGGAGATCTTGTGACAGCAGGGGAACTGCCTCACTTAGGAGAGAGGTGACGAGTCTTGTGCCTGAGTCACACAAGATTTCGATCTGCTTCCCGGGTACTAGTGGGCTTTGGACCAGGCCAGCAGCACCCATAATCAGGGCGAGCCACCCTTGCTGTGTGACATTCCTGTGCCAGGTGTCAGTCGCCACCGCACAGACGTGGCCTTGCAGACCCAAAGGAGATGGCTGCAGAAAGGAGCGTGGGTACAAGAGCTCCGCACCCAGAGCCTCACGCAATGGTAATAAAAATGCCTATATTTTCACTCAGTCTCTGTGCCAACAAGACCAGGCATAGAGCAACAACTAGCAGAGCTGTGTTCCCATCACGAAGCCACTCTGCAGCTGAATCTGGTCGCGGACTGTCGAGGTGCCCTCCTGCTCTGCAGCAGGGACCAGTCCCAGCCAGCACCCACTCCCCCTCGGCAGAGGACGATGCAGAGGGAGCTTGTGCTGCTCATGCCTGAGCTGCAGTCGGTGCAGAGGAGAAGGGAGGCTCGCCCCTAGCTGGTGCAGCTTCCAAATTTGCATCATGGGTGTCAGTGAAGCACCCTGCTCTTCCAGGCACCCAGCTACTTCCCAGGGCACTCAGATGACTGGCCCTGTGATTCTGAGCAGCAGGCAGCAATTCAGTCTACTGCCAGAAAACACGGTGGCCAAAAGCTGCCTTGCTGTGTCACAGAGCCTAAGTTAAGCTGTCCCCACAGGGTCGCACTGCCACCCAGCTCTGGGACTGAAGCTGGCATGTCCCCGGCTGGTTTGGAGTATGGGTATGGCGCGCTCAGGGCTGCCCACGAGATCCCGCAGAGCCATTTCTGTGGCTGCCCAAATGTTGGCTGGAGTATCTAACACAAACACCTGTGTTTGCAAACCATGGCCCCTGCTCCTCTGAGCTGTGCTGAGCTGCTGTTCATTGGTGCTAAAATTAGCCGAAGGTCCATCAATAAAGGAGCCTTGAAAGAGCTCGCTCTCAAGAGCATCAAAGCGGGACAGCCTGCACCCTTTTCATCTGCTCGCTCTGCTCCTCAGATGATGAAGTGGGACCCACATGGTGTGACTGCTGCTCCGGTGGAGATACGGAGCAGGGTCTTGTGCATCAAGGAGCGGATTGATTTGTAAGTGATATTTCCAGTGCTGTGGTGACAATAACATGTGATGAGCCTTTCCCTTTATCTGGCACTTTCCACCCTGTGCTTTTCACAAACGCTAATGAACCGGAGCTCGTGATGATCTTTGGAGGAGGGGAGAGAAAAAATTCAGGCATAATCAAACAGCATCTCTCAGCCCATGTTTTTTTTTATCTCAACAAGAATCAGCTTTTGAATGACATGAAAAGCTGCTCCATTGAGTAGAGAAGATGTTGAGGCCTGCAGGAGACTGTTGGAAGGGACAAGACACAAGTGGATCCTACCCCTGGGAGGACACATTCACGAAGGGGCTGGAGCCCCAGGTTTCCAGCCACAATTTGTCTGGAATCAGGTGCTCCGGCCTGAGTCCAAATCCTGGGATACTTTGCCCAGTACCATCCCAGTGCCATGCCCTTGTGCGTGGCTTCTGGGAGATGGGCCAGCACTCAGCATCCGTCAGAGCTAGTCTCCTGCAAATCTCCCCCAGGATTTAGAAATCAGGAGGGTGGCCGAGGAAATATGTTTAAAAATCACAGAGACATTTACAAACAAGTCCCTGGAGGGATGAGGCTCCTTTCCACTGCGCTGTGCTCTCCAGGCTCTCTGGGGTGCTCTCAAACATGTTTTTCTTTCCAACCTTGGGAGGAAGCACCTTCCTTTAAAAAAAATGGAAGGAACTGTAATGCCCTAACTCCACAGGGCTAACTCTATGAGCCCTGAGGAGGTGCTGATAAAAGCCACTGCATGATGTGCTGTTAGTGATAAAATCACCGGACTCAGCAGCCCTTGATTGGGTCCCTCATCTGCAATCTGTTCGAGTGCTGAGCCTCATCCAGAGGCAGCCTCTGTGTTTTAAGACTCAGGAGGTGGGAGGCAGAGGGAGCATCCCTGCTGCGGAGGGGCCTGGGGGACAGGGGGACACAGCCTCTGCTCACAGCTCCATGTCATTTCTCCTCCAATGCATAAAGAGATCCAGAGCACCCCAAGAAGAGGGTGATGGGGAGCCCGCTGGGACGGACTGTGCTCAGCTGGCTCCTGCCACTGGAGAGCAGCAGTGTCCACCCAGCACAGCCAAAGCCTGCACTGGGCAGACAGGACTGAGCTGGCCACATCCTGCACTCCAGGTTCTCGCTCTGCTGCAGCAGACACTCTGCACCACCTGCTTTCATTCCTCTTATCCTCCCTGGCATCCTAAACCACAGCACATGGCATGTATAAAATCCATGTTCCCTAAAATGGTTCAAGAAATTGTACTTAGGGGGAAGATTTACTCCCAGGTGTATCAGCCGTCATCCACAAGCTGAATTATTTTGTGTAACAGGAGACTCACCTCAGTGATTTGAACCTGACTGATTTAAGCAGTCTCACAGAGGAAATGTGCCTTGTATGCCAAATACCAGTACTCTACACTAACAGAGTAATTAATTCAAAAGCACTGGAGAAACTGCTGCTGAAGACTTATCCATAGCACTTGACATGCAGTGAATCAGCTGTGCTGCCATGTACATCTTTTTTGGCCCATGACTTCTTCAGAGTCTCTCACCTCACCTCCCAGCGCATCCGCTCAAGTACCCGAAGCAATTTCAAGTCTGACATCACTGGAAAGTTTGGACCTCAGCTACACCCCCGTTCAGCAAATTGTCCCTAGCGATTGTGCCAAAGGAAAGGAGATGCAGTTCCTCCATCTACCTACAAACACTTCTGGCATCTTTTTTGGCCCATGACTTCTTCAGAGTCTCTCACCTCACCTCCCAGCGCATCCGCTCAAGTACCCGAAGCAATTTCAAGTCTGACATCACTGGAAAGTTTGGACCTCAGCTACACCCCCGTTCAGCAAATTGTCCCTAGCGATTGTGCCAAAGGAAAGGAGATGCAGTTCCTCCATCTACCTACAAACACTTCTGGCACAGCC
>NW_009197609.1:0-6791 GCF_000690835.1 Fulmarus glacialis | reverse complement strand
TTTTGGAAATCTCAGGGCCTTTCAGAGAGTTACGGCAAGGTAAAACAAGGTATCCCAAAGGAAATCAGATGAGCGCCATCAAAAAAGAAACTTTTAGGGATCTCATGTCTCTGCACCTTTTTGCCTGGGTGTATAATCCGAGCTCTGCAGCAGAGCCAGGGCAATACAAGCAGCCTGCAGACGCTGCTGCTTGGCACTAATATGTCCACTAGAGAAACTCTGCAGGAAAGAGTCTTCCAGGGAACAAGTTCATTAGTAGAGCTTCAGCTGTGCCCTAACAGCATTTCCTATGAATCATCAAAATTACTTGAAAATCCCCCTTTTCCTGCAGTACTTAAAAAAACCCCTCTCCAAACAGCCAAGAATGTCCCAGACTGCAGAATTCCCCTCTAACTTCTTGCAAGCCTTGGAAATGGCGCTGTTAGCTCATGGACACCTTCTCCCCAGACCCAGATACCTTTGGTTCAATTCAAGCGCTGCAAGAATGAGATTTGTCCCACTGTCCCAGCCCTGCCCCGCTGGCCAGAGCCGTGTCCCAGCTCCAGGGCCCCCAAACAGCCAAGAATGTCCCAGACTGCAGAATTCCCCTCTAACTTCTTGCAAGCCTTGGAAATGGCGCTGTTAGCTCATGGACACCTTCTCCCCAGACCCAGATACCTTTGGTTCAATTCAAGCGCTGCAAGAATGAGATTTGTCCCACTGTCCCAGCCCTGCCCCGCTGGCCAGAGCCGTGTCCCAGCTCCAGGGCCCCCTGTGTCCCTTCCCTGCCGGAGGACAAGGAAGGCACGATGCTACATCCACGCTGTCGTGGCTGCAGATAATGGGCACTGTCTGGAGACACGATGAGGGCCAATGCAAGGAAGGCTCACCCCAGCCTTGCCTGTCTCTGCTGCCCTTCTCCTGCAGCAGTGCCGGAGACGAAATCCCAGGCTGCAGGTCAGACATGGCACGGCTGCTCATATATTTTCTGATGCAATAAGGCATTGCCTGTGCTGGCTGTAACCCTGGACTACAAGGGCTGACAACTTTCTGAGGGTTATGTGCCAACACTTAAAGCAGGCACCCTTGCCAAAAATAATGGTGCCTCTTGCCTTGTGCCAGCACTGGCATTGAAGCTTTGTGCAGAGAGCCAGACTGGCAAATGCAGCCGGTGTCAGACTGCTCCAGAAAAACAGAGTTATTTTCAACCTGGACCAGTTCCCTGGGCTGGCTCCCCACAGCCCCGTGCCTGGCCCTGCCAGCGCAGGGGAGGGAGCGGCGGAAGGGCAGGGACAAGTGGCCCTGGCAGGGGTGGCCAGCAGCACCTCTTTGGTGCCTGTGGATGCCCTTGGCATGTGTGGGTGTCAGGCAGGACATTGCCCAAGGAATGCGGAGGGACTGGATCCCTCCCGCCCCACTGCAATGCCCTGGTGAGCCCCACATCACCCTGCTCTACCATAGGCACCGGTGGGGAGTAGCGTTTGGCCAGATGGGTGGCAAAGCCACCCCATGAGGTGTCCTCAGGCACACAGACAGGACGGTCCGAAGGTGAGCTACCTCACATGGGGTCCCAACACATGGTTTGGTTCCTACTGGCACAAGCTGCTCCTCTCCAGCCATTTTCCCAAACACCGTAAGCTCTAAAAATAGCTGGATGGAGAATCAGCTAAGGTCAGCGCAAAGGCGAAGCCCAGGGGTTCAGGAGGGAGGGCAAAGGCCCCTGCGTGAAGGGCACACTGCTGTTGTAACGTCGTGGGCAGGGGGAGCGCGAGGAGATGCTAGAGCAGAACGGGTGTCCCCAGTCAAGCAACCTGCTGTGTCTACAAATCTGCAACCCAAATCTAATTTAAAACAGCCATGCCAGAAGCTCACTTGCCCCTCCTGCCAAAGAGTGAAGAAATGCTGAGATGACTTTGGTTGCCTGGGACTCAGTGAAACCCATTGGTGGTGTCTTGGTCTGTTCATCTGCACCTGGGTTTTGCCCACTTACAGGGAAAATTGGGGAAAAAACTGCCTTGGGTTCTCCATCTCTCTGCAACAGTAAACACTTCAGAGAGCAGATCGGACCTTGGGTTGAAGGTGTGGACCTTGGTTTTTCTTGGCTACACAGGGTACACAGGGCGAACGTTCCCCTCTGGAGAGGGGCTGATGCTAGGTGGCTGGAGGGATGAGTCAAAAGACAGAAGATAGCAGTTTTATTTCTGAAGATCTTGGGCTTCTGCTGATCCCACTTTTCTTTTTCCTTTGCGTCAGCTCCAGCTTTGTTGGACTTTGCCATGAGACAATTCGATTCCCTAAACCATCAGGAAACTAGCCTGGCAAAACAAGGGAATCGTCTCCTGCCAGGTTAGGAGGTGCACCGGCTCAGTGAGGGGCCGGACCGCTGGAGCGGCTGGCCAGGAGTGAGCAGGACTCTGCTGCTGGGCAGGGGATGGTATCTGTCAGCTCAGCTCAGCTGTGGCATGTAACTTTGCCCTTTGTGGTCCGTAACTTTGCCCTTTGCGGTCCGTATTGCAGAAGCACTCTGGATGTGCATCCCTGGTGCTCCTCGGTTCTACCTGCAGCAGCAGGAGGAAAGCCCTGGAAGATGGCAGCTCCACCCTGGAGAGGCTCTGAAATTATAACCTGACCTGAATGAGAGCTGGCTGCTCCGGAGCAGAGGTGCTGCATGCCCTTTGACTTTTTCAGTCATGACTTTGCTTAGCGTGTCATTTCACCATTCCTCCCTCCCCAGGAGCGTTTAGACAGGAGCCCAGGATATCCCTGCTGCCCAGGAGGATGAGCAGTTCCCTCCTGCTCCAACTTCACAGCAGCACATATTTGCTGACATGGTTACAAGCATGCAAAGAGGATGCTGCTCCATCAGTGCTGCATCAAACAGCTGATTTATTACACCGAAAACACTCCTCTCCTTTGCTGGGATCAAATTAAGAGGTTTGGGGATGCTCAGTTGCAAAGCAGGCACAAATAAAGGATGAGCAACACTGCGACCAAGGAGGGCCGGTCACACTGGAGGCTTGGTCATGCAGCAGGACTTCTGGCTATCTTCTGGAAAGAGAAAAGAGGGGATTTATTCCTTTCACTTTATCACGCGATGCAGCTATAAATACGTTCTCATTGTCTCAGTGTCCCTGAAAGGTGTGAAAAATAATAATCAACAGGAGCCAAAGAATAGTTTGCAGATGCTCTAGCTGTCCAGTTCACCCCATCCTCTTTGGTGGTGGTGCTGAGGAAGGTATTCTGCCCATTAGCAGTGAATTCAACAATTCTCGTGTTCTCTCCTGGGTGTCTGCAGAGCGCCTTTCCAGGCAGCAGCGGATGTTTCTTCAGTTTTCTCATCCGACTGCTCCCGTCTGGTGTTTTGGCTGACAGCATGTCATTGCCAACAAGGGACAACCCTTGCGCTGTCCCCTGGAGCTCTTTGAGCCATTCGAGTCACTAGCCTGGCAGAACATTAACCCAGAGAAAAGACCAAGAGAAACCATTCGGACAATTTTCTGAAGGCTTGGAGAGCTGAACCGGCCACAGAGGGTCTGACAAGCCGCCAGAGCTGGGCATTGGGAGCGGGGTGAGTAGGAGGGGAGGAAGGATGCAGAAGTGAGACCACCCTGTATGAGCAGCAGTGAGTCCTTAGATCAGGCCAGCTGCTGTGAAACCACAGCTTAAAATTCCCCTACCAACTTATATTTTCAGTGCTTTTAATTGATATCATTTTAAATCCAATCAGTATCTCTGTGGGTTTTATGTTTGTGCAGATCTTGGTATTGTTCGTGTTTACCAACTTCCGTGCTTTCCTAAAGACTCAGGACACAAACCCCAAGGCAGAGGCAGTGGTAGGATTTTTATAAGGCCAGGACTGCTTTCAGACTGTCAGTATCTTCACTGCTCAGCAAGGCAAACCCCAAACACGGTGTCATAGGATGTGGTTTTCCGCAAGGGGCTAGGAGGGAAATTTTCCTGCACCAGACAGAACAGACATGAATACAGAACAGATCCGTCGGCCAAAATAAAAAACGGCAAAAGCTCATGCACAGGTGGATTTCATCCTGACACAGGAGGGGACAACACACCAGGTGAGACCCACCTCCAGATCTGATCAGCTTCTGGACATCTAGGATCCATCAGGCTGTGAGTCTCCTCCAACCTCATGCTCTGAATAGTGCTGTTCGTTCACTGGGTTAAATTCTGCCTACCCAGAAATACACACGCACCTTCCCTCTTCTCTGAAACTGAACAAAGCTCTCCTTGCTTCTGTGGAGTCATAAATAGAGCCCCGGAGTGGCTGAGATGCAAATCTGAAAGGTAGGATCCAACATGGTGTCCCCAGCCCACAAACAGATGTGGTCTGCAGCCACGGGAATGAGGAAACGGGAAACCGGTTGAGGTCATCTCGGCGTGGCACGCGGTGGGACGCTGGCACACGGGGCTTTCCAGCTCTTCCTTCACAGAGCAGCCAGAGCTGGAGATGGGGTGGAGGCTTTTCCCCACACTCCCGGTCCCAGCACAGGAGGGTGTTCACAGATATCGTCACTGCTCCTGGCCAGGGGTGATGGAGCTGCAGCTGTGCTGGTAGGTCTTCTCTTCCGTGCCCTGGTTTTAGCCTGGTTTATGCTGACTGACTTCTGCCATCTCTTGCTATGTTCCAACCTGTCCTGCAGCCCTTCCCACATTGCCTAGACCGATCCTCCTCTGAATCCCCCCATTCCCAATCCTCCTGCAGGACCCATTAGTGAATGCGTGTCAAAAATAACCAAGACAAAAAGTACCAAATGCTGATTGCTGGTTATCTTTTTTGCACAACACCCAACTAGACTGCAGACATTTTGGGGAAGATGTGTGCCTGGGTGTGTTTGCATCACGCTCGGCTCAGCCAGTCCCTGTCTTGAGTGATGTGCCCTGGCCCAAGGCACCGGCAGTGTCCCCTGGACACAGAGATGTCCCCCGGCAGGCAGGAGGTGGCAGCATTGCATAGCCCAGGAGATGCTGCTCTCCTGCATATCCATGCATGGTCTATTTACTGGCCAGGAGCTGCAGACCTGTTTTTCCAGCTCCTCCAAGGATAAGTGACTCAAGCTAAACGCCTCCAAACTGCTCAAATCTCATCCAGAGCAACCATTAAAAACAACTAAACCCCAAAGGCCGCTAAGTGCACATCAGTCCTACACTGTCTGCAAATCACCATCAACAGCAATGTGAGGGCAACTGAGGACACAAGGGCTCTGCATTTAGAAATGAGTGTGATGTTTAAAGATACCTCATTTGCCCTTGAAACTCCAGCCCCCTTAACTAGTGTGCAATGTATCTGAGCTCCTCCGCACAAGATCCACATTCCCTTTGGGTGACAAGAGTGCAGATATTCTTCCTTGCGCAAATGTTCCTTGACAGAACCGAGGTGGGAATGAGTTGGAGGCTAGCTTGCTCTCAGAGCATCATTTTCATTCTGGTGCATCTGGCACAGTCCAGGCTGATTTTGAATCCTTCGCATTTTATTTTTATCAGAGGTGCGGAGAGACCTGTAGTAAAACCTTGGATCTAAGCTCCCTGAAACACAAGGGGAATTTGGAGCTGATATTTGCAGTTCAGGGCATTGCTGGCTCCCCATCTTCCCTCTCCATTCCTCCTGGTCTCTCGCTATGGAGTCATCCTGTAGCTGACTGAGTCCACCACAGGAAGAAGTACAAGCAAATCACAGACTTCCCTCGCTGCCTAACAGCCGGATGGACACAAGCCAGGACTTTTTTGCACTTGTGCAGAGAGAAAGTGTTTGTACCACAGTGCCTTTACCAAACTAGAAAGCAACATGGTGAGTGCAATAGAAGCTTCTATCATGGTGTGGATGCTGTTCTGTTAAGAGGACTCCTCTACCTTTATATGAACAACTTCCTACCGATACAGCAGTGTCCTAACCTGGACCTCTTAATCTCACTTTTCTCCAAAATAGTTAGCTGTTAAGAAAAATCTGTGCATAGACCAGTCTTAAAATCAAACTTTTTATTATTCTCATGGCTTTGGGTGCACCAGGCAAGCTGGAAAGGAGTTTCTCTGACTGCCCCCCTTAAAAGCAGACACCAAGTAGGCTTTCCTTCTACATACATGAGCTACATTACTGTAGGAGCTTTCTTTCTCCTGCAGACTGCATCATTTCCCAAATGTAGGCCTGCACAGCAGAAGACGCCGCCGCTCTGACAGGGAGTGATGATGAGTCACTGGGAATTCACAGTTTTGTGTTCCTGCAAAGAAAAAACTCACAGCGCCAAGCGAGGGGGCAACGGAGATCTCAGTTTTGACAGACAGCAAGAAACAGCTCCTGGAGCATGAGCTGCTGGGTCAAAGCAATGTGGGGAAGGAGAGGAGCTGAGTGTTAACAGCCACGTGAAGGTGGGGGCTGCAGGGTCAAGAGATGTGGCCGTGACGGGTGGCTCTGCTGGCGGTGTGGTCCTTGTGAGGGGGCCACAGCCTCCTCAGGCTCCTCCTGAATCCTCACCTGGATTCAGAAACTCCCGGCAGAAATGTGTGCAGCCCATCCAGGATCTGCAGTGCTGCATGCTGCAATCCGAGCAGGCCGAGGCTGAAGGTTGGAGGGGTAACTCAGGCATGGTAGGCTGAGCAGGGAAGGGTAATGAAGCAGATGTCGTGTGTGCACAGGAGCGGGGAAGGCAGCACCGGTCCCTCAGCTCAGCCCTACGACCCGCCGGGCTGCGCATACCACAGGGCCTTGGCGCCGCAGGGGGACAGGAGACAGGTCGTTGTGGATTCATTTATATACAAAACCAGACCATTAACGTGCACGCAGATTGGGGTTTGGGATTTGG
>NW_009197608.1:0-8729 GCF_000690835.1 Fulmarus glacialis | reverse complement strand
TCCCCTTTTCCAGTCAGAGGGAACTTCACTGGACTGCCACGACTTGTCAAATACAATGGATAGTGGCTTAGGAACTTCATCCACCAGTTTCCTCAGGACCCGTGGATGCATTTCATCAGGTCCCATGGACTTGTGCACCTCCAGGTGAACCTTATCTTCTCCTGCAGTGGGTGGCTTTTCATTCTCCCAGTCCCTGCCTTTGTCTTCTGCGGCTTGGGTGCTGAGGCTCAGGCACTTGCCGGTGAAGACCGAGGCAACAAAGTCATTGAGTACCTCTGCCTTGTCCGTATCCCGGGTAATCAGATATCCCATTTCATTCCAGAGAAGGCCCATGTTTTCCCTAGTCTTCCTTTTATCCCCGACGTACCTATAGAAGCTTTTCTTGTTGCCTTTGACGTCCCTGGGCAGATTTAATTCTATCAGGGCTTTAGCTTTCCTAACCTGATACCTGTCCGCTCGGACAATTTCTCTGTATTCCTCGCAGGCTACCTGTCCTTGCTTCCACCCTCTGTAGGCTTCCTTTTTGTGTTTGAGCTCCTTGTTCATCCACGCAGGCCTCCTGGCGTTTTTGCCTGACTTCCTCTTTGTTGGGATGCATCACTCCTAAGCTTTGAGGAGGTGATCCTTGAATATTAACCAGCTTTCTTGGGGCCCTCTTCCCTCCAGGGTTTTGTGCCATGGTACTCTACCAAGCAGATCCCTGAAGAGGCCAAAGTCCGCTCTCCTGAAGTCCAGGGTAGTGAGCTTGTTGTGTGGCCTCCTCAGTGCCCTAAGGATCTTGAACTCCACCATTTCATAGTCACTGCAGCCAAGGCTGCCCTTGAGCTTCACATTTCCCACCAGCCCCTCCTTGTTGGTGAGAAGAAGGTCCAGCATAGCACCTCTCCTCGTTGGCTCCTCTACCACTTGGAGAAGGAAGTTATCACCGACGCGTTCCAGGAACCTCTTGGATGGCTTATACCCTGCCGTGTTGTTCCTCCAGCAGATATCGGGGTGGTTGGAGTCCCCCATGAGGACCAGGGCTTGTGAACGTGAGGCTGCTCCTATCTGCCTATAAAGGGCCTCATCCCTCGGTTTTCCTGGCCTGTAGCAGACCCCCACCATAATGTCACCTGTCCCTGCCCTCCCATTAATCCTGACCCATAAGCTCTCGTTCGGCTCCTCATCCATCCCCAGGCGGAGCTCCATGCACTCCAGCTGGTCATTGACATAGAGGGCGACACCCCAGAATATATGGTCTGTGTGGATTTCACCTTGCCTATCATGAGGTGTCTGGAATGTGATTTATGTGTGAGTTACTTGCCTCAGCTAGGGGAATCATAGAAATCTCATCAGGAAATGGGGAGAACCTCAGGAGGCTGTGACATTTTACAGTTTCTGCATAATAATTATGTAATTTAGCTCTCTTGCCTCTTCCACACTTTACTCTGATCACGCTGTGGTTTTTACCAGTTGTAGTGAAACTGTTTCTCTGAGTGTTAAAAGGAAATAAATTTATTCTCCATAAGCACAGAAATACATTTTTATAATAAATATATCCTTAGAAAGAACTTCTGCTGACACCGCTTTCTCAGTGACTTAGTAAATCAGGAAAGTTTTTTCTCTGATTTATATAGTGAGGACAGAAAATGTCTGTAGTTTAGATATAAGAGAGGGAGTCATCTTGCCTAGCTTTAGGTGTCTGCAATGGTGGCACTTCTCACTTCCAGAGACCAGATGGATAGCTCTCAAGACCCATAGACTATCATGGCACAAGCTGATACTCAGAAAGTTGTTGTTTCATGCACTCTCAGAGAAATTTCTGTGTTTCAAATGGAAGCTCTTCTTGTGGAGAACTGAGAAGTCTAATTCAGTATTCCTGGAAAATTTTGCACCTGTATGTCTAAGAGTATGAAAAAGTTATGAAATTACAGAATGAAGCTACAGATTCTAATAAATAGGACTAGTTACTTGATCAAGGATGGGAAAAAATGTCATCTGTAACAGATTATGTTACACATATAGCTCAGTATCTAAGTTTTAATTAAATGCAGGCATTACTTAAACACAGGTGTTCTGTGATCTATGCACATATTTCAAAAATAATCCTCTGCTCCCAACAGCAACAGGAACTCTGGTAAATCTCACAGTCATGACTGTCTCATTGCCTTGATATAGGAATTACTGAATTAAACTCTATGATCTGCCTTACACAGGAAATCTATCTACATGATTTTATGGCTGTATTTTCCAAATAAAAAGGTTAGCGTATCAAGTGAATTATCTGCTGTAACGTTTTCTCCCTCTGCCAGTTAACGTTCTCTGCACATATTGTCCTACAGTTGTTTGAGGTGGTTATTACTCTAGGCTCAACCAACAAAGCTAAACTGATTTCTTAGAACTACTGTCTTGGCAGAGATTTACTATATGAAATGTCCATAACTCAGTTTATAGCAACCAAAATGGGTTAAGAGTGATCTTGTGACCAGAGGAGGTAAGAGGACTGATAACCTCAATCAGGAGCAAATGAATGGTCATGAGCAGCTGAAGTCAAAATGGTAGCAGTAATGTGCTCCTCTGCCTGTGGAAAAGAACATGTCAAAATGGAATAACACAAATATACATGTTCAGCTGTTAATACAGCTTGTTTAGGATAAATTGTGTGAAAAAGGATACACAGGAAGAGGTACAACTTCAAAATTTGTTCTCTGACACTTTAATCTCCAAATTCAAGTTTGAGTCACACAGCATTATAATGTTTTCTGAGGATGTCCTGAGCTGGCTTTCTTGCAGCTTTGTATCCAGCCTGTGACATAATCCATCTTTCTACAGCAGAAGATCTGGTGTAGAAGATTCTTCTCATGTTGCAATCATAATAGACATGTTTTTGTTTGAAGCAAGAGTTAGGGTTAATGTAATCTTGCTTCACTTACATAACAGCAAAACTTAAGTTAGCTTTAAGGTTATTGTTATACACAAACTGCTTTTAACAATAAACTGAATTATACAATACTGATGGGGACAGAAGGGGAAAGTAATTTCCTCTTAAACTACTGTTCATTTCCTGTGCGTGTAACAACACAAAATTAAAACCTGATAGCGTGTACTGTAGAAATAAAGGAGGTTCTGATTGATAACATTAGCATCTGATTAGCTATTTGTAGGGTAATCTAGGTATGCTTTTTTTCAGGTTTTAGCACATCAATAATTGTAGAGTCAGTATATTCACTGAAAGTGTGAAAGATGAAAGTTGCAACAGCAGAAGTTTGCCTGCTTTATTATTTTACACAATTGTTGCTAAATTTAACTTTCAGTTTTTCATTTTTGAGCTCTGGATCATGAGGTTTTAAATGAAAATGATAAGGACTGTAATTAAGCAATGGTAGAAGCAAATATAATAAAAACCACGAACTGTTTCCCATACTAAAAACACACTTGGGAATATAGAGACAGCTGGACAATTTGTCTGTCTCTTTCACGTGCTGCTGATAAAAGTGATAATATACAATACAAAGTCAATTACTTGCTTATACAATTCTGAATGTGCCAAAACCATCATCAGAATCACAATTAGCTAGTTAGCACCTTCCCTCACACTCAATGCTATTGTATTTGTCTTTGAGTGATCACTGAACAAACGAATGCACCCTTTTGCATCTGTTCCTAATTTAACTGTTCTGATCTGAAAATCCTAGCTTAACAGGGAAACTATGGCTAGATCTAACAGTTATATTTAGGAGAGTAGAATGAGAATTAGAATTTTAGATGCCTAACTGAAAATTCATAGTTCTGCTAACTTCAGTATATCACTTCTTCACTGTGCAAGTGTTAAACAGACTAGATTCCCAAGGCATTGCAACTGTTTAAGCATAAGATTCCAGTTCTTGAAATTTCTTCTTTAGTTTGTCAGAAGCACGTCAATTCTTATTGCAGAAGGTATTTGCCCACCTTATATTTTAGCCTAGTAAGAATCCAGGAGATCACTTTACCCCAGGATTCAGTTCCCCAATGGATTAAGCACAGTTAAGCCAGTGCCGCTGGACTGCTGCCTGAGCTTGAGCTCTGCCAGCACCTCTGTAGGAAGGGTCTGGCAAACCCAGGGAGTTGCTGCCCAACAAACAAGAGCCTGGGGAGGCTGTGGGACCATGCTCACACTCAGCTGGGAGCAGCCAGAAGGCAGCAGCCCAGGGCAAGAAAACATTTAGAAACAAGCTAAAGCAGTCCCCAGGACCAAGAAGGAAGGGACTCCCATGATTGGTGCTGAACTCCTTAAGATGATGGAAACCCACTGGGACACCTCACCATTTTCCTACTTGAGAAAAACTAGTGCCTTCCACATTAGGAATGCTGAAAGTGTGAACACAACACTGGGGAAAAGGCACAGATATTAATATGTTTTCTTGAATAACAACTATTAATGAGGCTTTTTTTGCTATTATTTGGATTATGAGAGTTAGCAATATTGTAACTTAACTAATAAGTGTTGCATTCTGATAAGATTGTTAAAGATTTTAATTAAGCTAATGACAAATTCTTGGCTCTATATCTAGGGCACACTCCCCTTACCCCATAACAAAACTCTGAGTGTAATACTGGGAGTCACATTGTCCCACTGTTCAACATTCAGACTGCTCAAGTGATGTGCATGCATGTCCTCTCCTGTCATAAGGACGTAGTGGTTACAGAGAACAAGTTCAGAAAATGAAAAGACATTTCTTTCTTTGTCAAAAGAGATCCAGATTTCTGTCTTCAACTTTCCAGGAGAAGCACTATCAAGCCACTTGATTTTCTTTTCTGAAAGTCAAGTGATCATCTTCCTCCTACACACTGGGTTGCAGAGGCAAGTGCAGACTTATCTGCACTACCCGATTGCAAAGAATTTTACATCTGTCCTGCCCAGTGATTCTCCTTCAGGAAAACTGAAGAGATCCCATATCCCAGCTAGTCTTTAGGTCACTTCTGTCATTTTCTCGGTTATCTCTTTTACTTCAAATATCCTGTCATCCTCTGCAGAATGCAACACACCCTAAAAGCGACTAGCAAGAAGCAAAACAAACCTCACATTATTTCAGTCACTTTGAACTGAAAATCTACACACACAGAAGCAAGTCAGCTTAGGGCCAGAGGACTGTCACACTGATTAGTAGGAAACCTGGTTCAAGCTCTGTATGGGGTAGGTATGACCAGTCTTCTCCAGGGATTTCTAGCTCTATCACATTCCTAGCTTGGCTGCAGGGTCTGTTCCTACCCAAGGATGCTTTTACACACAAGCTCTGCAGAATACTGTACAGATGGCCTTGGGCCTTGAAGACACACAAGGATGTCTGTTGAGTTTAGGTGCAAGTCAAGTGTCTTTCTGAACAAGGGCAAGAACTTCCTGGGAACAAGGTAAATATATGGAGAGGAGGCTCATCAGTTTTTCGTGATATTGAAATCTTGTAATCCAAGTTTTAACGTCTTTGTCTCTTAAAATGTAACTAAAATATATTTAAAACAGATCAAAATTTACATGTTTTCCACTTGCACAAAATTTCAAGTGCAAAATTCACATTTTCCGTTCAAATTACAAGGCAAAATTACTCATGGAGTTTAGCAAAAAATATATCTGCATTACAAGATTTAGAGTGACAGTATATGTTGTCTTTTTTTGTTTTCAGGTGCTAAATAGAAAAGAAAATAGAAATAAATTTATTTAACCTGTCCTTATGGCAATAATGAACAAATAGAATGCTTGGAAGCTGACAAAAATATTGTACTAAAGAAAAAGGAGAAAAATGGTTAAAGATTAATATGCTTATTACTATTCTCTGTATTAGAAATCAAAAATACAACTAAGAAGAGCAGCAAGAATAGATGCAGTATAACCTGGGGTCTGTAAGTATTTTTACAGCACACAGAGGAGCATGAACTCCACTCAAGGGAGACTAGAAATTTCACATAGATAAGCCTGTATTGTGGCTGTGATTCATATTGTCTACTTTAGTACATCAAAGATAAGAGATAGGCAGCTCCAAGGGGGAATCTATTGTATCTTAATACAGGATGAACCTTAATAAGCTATCTAGCCTACCTCTTGAGCCTAGGCATTCAAGTCCTGAATGATAAAGGTTAGGTGAGAGAATGTCAACCCTATGTCTGCTCCTTTAAGGAATAACAAAATAGGCACAACATATATTACTACTAATAAAGAAGGGATTGTGCTGCTTTTTGCCAACCCTTATGTGGAAAGGAAGCTTGAACTAGTTTTCACTCATGCAAGAAACTAGCAGTGGATTTCTCCTACATACTTACAAGATGTCAATATTTTGTCTGAAAGAGACACTGGGGTTTTTTTTAAATGTTGATGAGAAAACTACAAATATATTGGATATTCACTGTCAGGGTACTTTTTAGAAAACTCACAATTAAAGCTGTCCAATGAAATATTGAAATTTCTCTTTTAGGGGACTGTTTTAAGTTGAAACAATTTGCCAAAGAAGTAATTGTAAGAAAGGTAGAAAATATTACACAACATTTCTTTTGCGATAATATCCAGTGCATTTGACAATGGACCCCGCTGATCCCAGTGTAATATTATTTTCAACATAGCACAGTGATCTTTTTACAGAATATTTGGACAGAATAACTAGAATGATTGAAACCCCTTTGTCCTGGAGATTACTAGTATGAAATACAAAGGTAGAGGTGAACAAAAGCATTTATTCTAAGAACCTGACAAAGTCTACATTTTGATATACAGACCCAATTTTCCTTAAGTATTCATTTTTAAGTTGCAAGTGGGTAGACTTACAACTAAAATTTCTGTGAAAGAAAAATTATTTCCTGAAATGTGTTCCATTGTAAACAATATTTTTTTTTACAGTTCTAACAAAAGTGTCATTCATTTAAGAACAGCCTCAGTTTGAGGTAAAGTATTGCAGAAGGAAAGAGTCTTTGAAATATCAGATATGTAGATATTACATTTGGTGACAGAGATCAAAGACAAAATTTGTGAATTTTGCAGGCAAAAATTAAAATAATTTTGTTTTTATCTTCCCCGCCCAAGACAGTGGTGACACAGGAAAATCTTTTTCATAAACCACTTGGATCTCCACAGTTTCCACAGAAGGTGGGTGAGGTCCATATGAGGAGGGATCTGATTCACTTCAAGGTTTTGCTACTCACAACTCATGATTGAGGTCAATGAGAAACAAATTATTTGTGATCATATGTATATAATAATTACTATAATGTAATAAATCAAAGCTTTCCCTAATGTCTCAAAACAAACACCTAAGGCAAACTGTTCCCATGGTACTAACCTTTCAACTATATTCAGTGTCCATTGACAGAGACATTTGAATTTTGTGCATATCCTTCACTTTCTTGCATGGATTTTATACTAGAGAGGACAGCAAAATGGCATTGGTTTTATATCATTTTAAGAGTTATAAGTCTAGCCTATTTACTTCTGTGGCAGAACTTTGAGAGTGTAATATGCAATTTTTAATTGTTAATTTAGGTTAAAACCCCATAACTTTAAAAGATGCATGAAGTCTCTGATCTTTGTAAAGAATGAATCATTAAAAAAGAGCCAGCGGTAAATCTGGAGGTAGTGATTAAAATTACATTTTCTGAGGGGGAGGGGTCTCAGTGGAGGAAATTACTCCAGACCTTTCTAGGGCATGTTATTTGAATTGGATTCCACAGAGGTAACAATTTGAACTTGCAATTCCAGAGGAATTTAGAGTAAACAGTAAGGTTTATTGGTGAATTTTAAAGAGAAAACCAAAAGGTTATTAAATCAAGTTGAATCTATGTCATTTAACTGGTAAGCAGTGAAAAGTACTGGGCATTGTTTTCATCTTTTCAAAACTAGATGGAAATCTGATGCTATGCAAATGGGAAGGTATGATAAATGTCAAAATTGGAGTTTGGAAAGTGGAATAAAAACTTGAAATACAAAACCAGCCAGACACACACTGGCCTGTGGAAATTCATCAGTGATTTTCTATCTGCTACTAGGGTGTATGTGGAATTAAGGAATGTTATATAGGTCTACAGAATATGGAGGATAATTATTTTAGCTGTGTAACTTAAGTAATTGGGACTTCGTGATTGTCGTGGTTTAACCTGGTAGGCAGCCAAATACCACGCAGCCGCTTGCTCACTCCCCGCCCCCCGCAGTGGGACGGGGAGAGAATCGGAAGGGTGAGAGTGAGAAAAACTCGTGAGTTGAGATAAAGACAGTTTCATAGAACAGAAAAGGGAGAATAATAATGATAATGATAAAATACACAAAATAAGTGATGCACAATGCAATTGCTCACCACCCACGCTGAATGATAACCAGGTAGTAATCGGTACTTCCTGGATCACGCCTACCATTCATATACTGAGCATGACGCCACATGGTGTGGAATACCCCATTAGCCAGCTGGGCTGGCTGTCCTGATTATGTTCCCTCCCATCTTGTGTACCTAGCTCAGTCAGTAGACATGGGAGCTGTCCTTGGACTAGGAGGGCACTCAGTGTGTTGTCAACATTCTCCTCATACTAAATCCAAAACACAGCATTAGCAAGAAATTTAACCCTATCCCAGCCGAAACCAGGACAGTGATTTACAGGCAGCTAGATAAAAGGCTATTGAGCAGAAAATCCATAGTGCACCAAAAGAAGTAGTCAAGGTATACGTTGTAAAGTTCTGATATTGTCCAGTGACAACATATCAAATACAATTTTATTATCTTTATAAATATATTTTTTACTTA
>NW_009197607.1:75445-75692 GCF_000690835.1 Fulmarus glacialis | reverse complement strand
CACCTAGTAGCTCGTTCGCTGCCTGCAAGTTGCCCCGTTCGCAGAGCGGCGGACATTTAGACACGAGGTCCTGCTGATCTCTGCCTACAGCTATTCCCACCTCCCCCTGTTTGGCCCTGATCCATCTCAAACTAGTGGCTCTGCCGGGTTTGCGGGTTCATTTCCAGCAAGCTGAGCAGCGGTAGCTGCCGGGCAGCCAAGGGCACGCGCTAGCGAGACGGGCCGCATCGTCCCCTCCGCTACTTTG
>NW_009197607.1:66216-75350 GCF_000690835.1 Fulmarus glacialis | reverse complement strand
CTCGTGTTGGACATTTCTACGCTCAGAAGCTAGGCAGAGGGAGGTGACTTCTGGTAGAAGACATTGCTATTTGTGGGGCACGGTGCCTTTCCTCGTAAGAAGGGCTCCTCTCTGCATTTCTGATCCATCCTCCACTGCTCCTTGAAAAAGAGGGGGAGAGGAGTTGCTCATTGCAGAAAAACATTGAAACTGCTATTTCTGAAAGGATCCCTGCTCAGGCTCGATTCACTGGCAAGTTTTGCTGCCAGGACCATAAAGGCTCCCTCTCGCCCCCCCTTTTCCAGACAACCATCACTTTAGGGCTGATCAGGAATTACACTCGGGCTGCCGGGGTGCCTGCTATGGAAAGCTTCAGCCTTAAAGAGTCTACTTTATTTAACTATCCACACGCTAGATTACACTAAGTTGCCCCACTTGATCCTCCTTGCTTACACTGCCTGTGTCGCAACATGTGCCCAAACGGCTGCCAGGAGGGTGAGGGGGGACCAGCCTGCGGAAGGACGAGGCACGCTCTAGGTGAAGCTTCGAGCCTTCGGCAATGTCTGTGTTTGCCTCCTCAGCTAGTGCTTTCCCTTCTGGGTGCCCTATAATTTCCCCTTTTTGCTACTTGTAGGATGAGAAAGAGCCAGCCATGAGGCAGGACTAGCTTGAGGAGCACATGCAGGGCTGGTGCTGCTCCTAAAGCCCTGCTCCTGCTCCTACATTTAGAGGATGGAAAAAGCTGTTCCAACTCCCCTTGAAAATCTGCTTCGCCTCCTCTTCCTCCTCAACATTTGGCTGTTTTTAGCATAACACAGCTACCCCATTTTAAAAAAAAACACACCACTTGTCTCTCATCTGCAGAAAGACATTTGTAGCATTTTCCCTTCCGTCTCCCTGTGGCTTTCATCTAACCCAGCTGCCCGGGTCAGGTAGGGAGCTGCTTTGGCAGGAGCAGCCTCTATCGCTTGGACGTGCAGCAGCAGATCTAAGAGGGTGCGGTAACCCTGGCGCTATCTGGAACAGGGCTGATAGGAAGCAGTGGGAGTTCAACAAAGTTTGCCACTGTTGGTCTTTCCTCGTTGCCTTAAGCTTTCAGAGAGGATTTGCCTGGAGAACGGAGTCGCTCTCGCTGGCAGCATGGCGTGCGGTTTCAGGCTAGCATGCAAAACCCAGCCCTTCCACTGCTTTGGGGCGGGACGCACAAATTTTAAAGCCCAGGTACTGCATGTCACCAGGAAGAGTTTATTAGCACTAAATAACAGTTCTGAGTTCTCCCGAGCGCTACAGTGCTTTAAATCAGGGTCTGCTTTAATAAAAGGGACAAGAGGGAGCCCGTGTTTCCTAGCCTCTGTTACAGATCTGACCACACAGAATTACTAACGCCTGGGAAGCCAGAAAGCTGCATAACACTGTGCTCTGGGTCCTTGTGCTTTGTCACAAGCACTGAACAAGCCCTGTGTCCCCCCTCCCCTAGGTCTCTGGCGCTCCTCTAATACCAACAGAAAACGGTGCAGTCAAAAAAAGGTCCTCTCTCAGGGACATCATCATAAGGGGCAGTGCTTGGACCAAGCATCCTAGTGCCGTGCGGCTGCAGTCCCTTATCTGGGACGCATCCTGCTCCCGTGCGTTTGGCAGGTCACTCGGCCATATGCTACGCGCTGGCTCGTGCCCCGAAACTCCCTGCCCTTCCCCAACTCTTGACTGCAGTCCCGACACGGCCTCACGGGACGGCTTAGAGCCCAGGCTCAGCTCAGAGGCGAAGGAAAGCACTGCGGGAGGTTGGTGCTGCCTGTCACCGCCGCGGGTGACATCGCTAGGAGACCGGAGCGAGAGGGAGGGACGCATCGCCCCGTCCAGAAGCGAGGAGGGGAATAAAGTCCAAACCCTTTGTGGCTCCTTGGGAGCCAAACGCAGCTTACTCAGCACCGTCAGTAACAGGCTCACAGCCCTCTTGCCCTAGACACCAAAGACACAAGCACAAAACATTACTTGGATTCCTCGTCCGGATCCTCCCACCCATCGCATCCTGGCCGGGCAGGCTTGTGCAGCTTGCATGCATGGCTACAGCAAAACTTTTCGGGAACCTCAGCGAACAACAAGACCAGTAGCCTAAACCCCTGTGCTTTCGTGGCTGTTCCCTGGCTTTTCTGACTCCAAAGCACCAGCAGCCAAGAGAGCAAACGCACGACTCCAGAGACCATCAGCTTCGAGACAGAGCGGGTTTTGTTCCCTTACACGGCCCTCACCTCTACGGGACTCTTGGCGAGCGTTACAACCGACAGACCATTATGAAGCAGGCACCAACACGTGACAGGTCTTTTCTAGGACACTGCTGACAGCAGAGAAGCATCCCCAGGGCAAGACAACTGCTGCCTACACCCCGCCCCGGCGGCACTCCCCGAACCCCTTCCAGCAACCGCGGCACCGCATCCTGCCCTCCTCTTCCTGGCACGAGCCCCTGGTTACCGAGGCAGCGGCTCATCTGCAGCCCGCCCTCCCATCCCTTAGCAGCCTCCGTGCTCTTGCCTACGCATCCCTACCCAGACCTGGGTGCAGGTGCTCGCTCCAGGATTTTACATTTCTAGAGTACATCCCCACCATCCCACATAAATCCCATCCCCTCCTGGGGGAAAGCCAGCCACGAACCACATTGCCTGCAAGGACTTCGCTTAGTGCGACAAACAAGGAGAAGAGAAGTAGCTGCTTCAGCTGCCTACCTGCGTGCTGGGTCGAAGCATCTTCTGCGACCGTGAGGCTGGCTGTCTCGTAAGCGTCATGTCGTAGCTGGGGCTGGGGAGGAGGCGCGGGGGGGCACGCCCCCAGCCTCTGTCTGCTGGTCCTGAGGGGCAAGAGAGAGGATCACAGTTACAGGCAGTGTTTACACAGCTGGGCTGCTAATACAGACATACAGGTCTAACCTTTATCTGCAGACATCCCTTTCCCTTCTTTGGAAAGGGCTTATCCGAAACCTCCCCCAAAAGCATGCAACTCACAAGAAACCTTTGCCTTGCACCGCGCTGGGACAAAACACATCTTATCTAACTGCTGGCGGCGTGGCAGCCAGCTCGCCCTCCGAGCTGCTGCTGCGAGGCTTCGAGCCTCTCCCCGCGCTCCTAACCTGTGCATGGCCGTCACCTCTGTGCCTCCCTGTCCCCTGAACTGGTGTTATTGCCTGCCCTAACATCAGCTCATGCCTTGCCCTCGCAGTGGGACCTACTTCATTGCTCTCAAGCTGCCTGTTTCCTGGTGCTAACCAATCCTGCCTTTCAGAAAAAGGACCAGGTTTTCATCATTTCCAGGCCATTTACTACAAAATGACCTTTTATCAGCCCACCTGCTTGACCCTGACACCCCCTGCCCCTCCATACCAATGAAGACCTAAGATGACCACCTCAGCTGCTAGCATTTGGAGTACCACATGCTACCACAGCCTGCATCAGATTAAAATCAACCACCACACCATGATGCCACTCAGTGATCTTTATCTTTAAGAGAGAAGTTTTTCAAGACAGCTGAGAAGAATTTGTCTCCCATTAACATAACACCACTATGATGACTTTGTGCAGGAGACGTTAACATCTTTATCTCTAGCGCTGCACGCCTGCAGACTACTGAGAAAGCAAAGCACTCCCCGAGACGAGCCCCCTTGCTAGAGTGGCAGGCATGGGCTCTGCTCGTGGGCAGAGCTGCGCTTAAGCTTCAGAAGTCCCTTCCCACAGCCCTCGCGCTGTGCACTGC
Organism: Fulmarus glacialis; assembly: GCF_000690835.1. Classification (NCBI taxonomy): domain Eukaryota; kingdom Metazoa; phylum Chordata; class Aves; order Procellariiformes; family Procellariidae; genus Fulmarus; species Fulmarus glacialis. The sequence goes on along the minus strand of NW_009197607.1, from coordinate 71,630 downwards.
ATAGCTCGTGCTGGCGAGCTACACTAAAATACTGTTAGCACAGGGTCAAAATAGTGCCTGAGCAGAGAGAGCTGAAGCTTCTCTTCTTTTGAGGCCATTAACACATCCCAGGTAGAAAGCCCACCTTAGCTCCCTTCCCTCACAACCTGCAAACTGGCAAAGAGCCTTTCTTCTTTCAGAGAAGATAGAAAGTGCTTCGCAGGGTAAATGCCATCCAGCTATGTGAACCGAGACATCAATCACGCTGCATCGGAATTGAACCGTACTTAATTTTGACCTAGTTTGCCAGCCCAGCAGAGACATTGCCAGATTAGACTTTAACCTTCTGGAGGTGCCCTGGGTGGTGATGGCACGTCCTGGCAGAGGGCTGGCCGCAGGCTCCTGGACCCCCTGTCCTTGTCTTCCTTCCTTGCTTTGGCAGATACCCCTCCCCATCGCTGTGTCTGCGGGGGCACGGGCACCCCTGCCCCTTTCCTGGTTGCCCCAGGAAGGTTCCCCGCTCCCGGCACTTGCTTTTGCGCCCGAGCTTGCCAGGAGAGATGGGTCTCTAGAAGCCACATGGTTCTTGCTCCTGGCACCGCGGCAGCCGGGAGAAGTGTTTGTGGTTTTATTCATTGTTTCCCCTTCAGCAGGTTCCTCACAGATCCTGCTGTTGGACTAAGCGAGCATTGCGGTGTCCCAGAGGCATCGCTTATGCTTTCTGTAGCTGTAATGACTAGCTCGTGGCGCGCTTCACTGGCAGCACTTTAGACCTTTTCTGCAGCCTTCCCCCGTGCCTTGGTTATGGGGGAGTGACTTTCATCACCGCTTACCCAAATTTGCCAGGGCAGCCTCCATTCCCTGTCACCCTCCCCTCTCCCCCTGACCCATCAATTTAGAAAGAGAACCCATCTCCGGCACCTTCTTGCCGAGGGACCCGCTCGTTTCTGGGGGGCTCCCGCCTCAACCCTGATCTTGCCCCTCCCTTACCCTTTTCCTTTCTCCTAGAAACAACAGCTAATGGAGAGCTCTGTTGGTGGTAGCAGAGAGAAAACAGCCCTGCAAGCAGATGATTTCAGTATTAACAAAATTAACATGGGCCTGGCACTCTCTGAAATGAGTCACCCGTGTTTCATATCAATGATTTCAGACCCTGGCATTTTCAGTCTAAGCCACAAGCAGCGCTACAGCAGGCACAGACTATATTTTAAAATATCATGGCAGGGCTAGAAACAGATGCTTGGGAGCAGAGCAGAAGGTACAGTAATGAAGCTTTAGTGGGAGCGCACGGGGAACGCGGCGTGCCGGGAATGCAGTAGCCACCCATGACACTCAACTCATCCGTAATTGCATAAGCCTTGCCCGGGGGGGAGGCAGAGGAAACGGGGACGCAAAGGCCCGGCACTTGCCCGCTGCGGCTTCCAGCGAGCTGGAATGATGAGGAGCCTGGCGAGAGCACCTTTCCTTTAAAGCCCTGTGCAAACCGAGCTGTGGCTTCACTTCTGACCCCTTTCAGCAATAGCTTTCTTTGGCCCCATCCTCGTTCCCCTGGCTACCGGGTACAAAACGTTTAGCCAATTCCATCTCCTGACAGCCTTCAAGCCAAGATCCAAACTGCCAGCGAAACTTTGACGGTTTCGGCAGCCGCTCACAGCCGCAGAGGCCCATTGCTCTCCGATACCCTTACTTATCAAGCTGCACTAATAACCTATTAACTTTTCAGAAATTTCCTAGGAACTGCATTTGTTTGTAGGCATCCCATTTTCAGTTACATAACCAGGACGGGAAAACACATAAATGATTCCTAGGAGTCTTTTTTCTGCACGCCCCCAATTTTACAGCATTGAACCTCAGCCCCCAAGTAGTCGCACCGCGTCGCCTCCTGATTAATAGCGAGTGCCTGGGTCGAGCTGCAGTCCGAGTCCTGTAGCTAGAGCGTTAATTCTTGACAGAGCAAGCCCAGCGACGCACACAGTTAGCTCCCAAGCCTACTCGGCACCAAGAATAGCCCGCGATGCTGTCCTGACACTTGTCACCGTGCGCGGGTGCCAGGCGCTATTACAAGTCAGCAAGTGTGCAATATTTCTGCTTGCAGTTCATCACAGCTAATGGTGTGATTTCTGCACAGGGAAGTTACGCTTCCCACGCAGAGCAGCTCAGCCTCGCTGGTGGCTCAAAGGCTGGGATTTAGAGTCCTCCGGTGATGGAAAGGCCCGAGATACTGCCGTCTAGCCTGCCAGCAACCGTACGAGTAGCTACAGCAAGGTGCCCACACCAGAGTCACTCATCTCCTGGCCAGCCTGCACCATTTTGGAAGCCAGGGCTTTCGCTAACGCTGCAGTTTGTCATGTGCAAGGGGTAAGCCATGTCCGCTGAGCTTGGCAACGAAAATCCTGCCCCAACCTCTCAATTCTGGGTATAAGCAACTGAGAGGGATGCAACGGGAAGGGGAGCTGGCACTTAAACATTGCAGGTGTCGAGGAATGTGGGATCAGGGTGCTTCCCCCGGCCCCGGGCACTCGAGGAGCTCGGCACTGCATACTACTCACCTACCAACAGTCATCACCTTGGGAGGCTCGACAAGGCACTACTGCTGTCTCAGCGCAGCACCACACAACCAGACAACATTCCCCCTCCCAGCCCAGGCTGGGAGCGCTCAGGCTCCAGCTACCCGCCTTGAGCCACACGGGAGCTCGTACCTGCTCTGGGGCATGCTCCCACGGGATGGCAGCTCCGGGGGCTTGTCTTCTCACCCCGATTCTGCCAGGGATTCGTTTGTTGGAAGATACTGTTAACAAAAAATAAGTATATAGTGTGAGCAAAGCTAGCAGCATTAACTAGAGCTACAAGCAGCCTGCACTATGTCTCAGCTCCTGGACTTCATTTGGCACCTTATATATTAGGAGGACAAATTAGAATTTCATGCATATTTCATACACACTTAATCACTTGGCAAAGACCAAAACACTTCCCCATTAAGTGGAATTTATATTAAATGCTGTTTCCATTAGGCACCAGGCACTGCCTGTTCGTAGGTTAAACCAGTTCCTAAGGAAGGTTTCCCTTTCAGGGGAGGTGGGGGACTCTGTGACAGTGGGCTCCTGCAAATGAGCCTCGTGCCAGCAAGCAGGGCAGTGTTACTTGTGTCGGGGATGACAACAGCCTTATTGCAAAGCTACTTCACAGAAAACGTCCCAGTCAACAGGATGTCAGGTTTTGTTCACCCAGGGCACAACACAGTGCTGCTGCCTGGACAGCAAAGACTTGGGGTCCCATTTGTTGCTCCCCTGAGCCGTTCGGGTCCCCACAAAAGGCCATAGCAGGGCTGCTCAGGAGCAGGCTGCGGTCTGCCACACCAGGAACTAGCAGAGACAAATGTGCGAGGCTCCTCAACCTGAGACACCGCTGCACGAGCCCTGCCGGGGGGACTTACAGCGTAAGGCATCCCAGTGGCTTCTCTTTCTTCACACCCTGTTGTAAGACATGCTCTAGCAGTCTTTAGCTACTCCTAAACTTTCTGCTGAGCACAGCCCCTAGGCACTTGGTGCTGCTCTCCCTCCCTCCTACCAGGGAGCCAAACCTTGCCCATGCCCAGTTTGGCCTTTATATAGGGGCCCCAATTAGGCTGCTAATGAGTAAGGAGGCTCAGCTGGCTCATCCGAGCCCAAATACAGTGCCCCTGGTCCTTGGGTCTCCCTGCCCTGAGGAGGGGTCTCTCTGGGGTTCGCTGTTTCTTTTAGCTCTCGAGTTAAAAAGCTGTCGAGGTTTATTGCTGAGGTTAAAGCAAGGTGCAGGTAGGAATCTCCTGTGGTTTTTCTGTTTTTGAAACTGTCCTAGTGTTGGATTTCTTGCAGAAAAAAAATGCTAAGTGCTACTGAAATTGCCATGGAGGTAGTAACAAGCCCTTCTTGGCTGAGGGGAGCTGGGGAGGGTGTGCGTAGGGCAGGTCTGGCACATCTGGACTTCGGCTTTCCTTGGGGGGAGCAGACAGATCTCCCTCTTGAGGGGCTTTCCTGGGGAAGGGAGGCTGGGCAGGGTTGCTTGCTTCTGTCTCTGAATGCACAACTATAGGCTCACCCTTGCTATCCCCCTCCCCTCCAAATAACAGCAAAACTCTAGACAGGCTATTAAACCTAGCCCTTTGCCTGAAGCCAGCGACCTCAGCCTGGGCACAGCTGGCAACCCAAAAAAGCTGCACCCAAAATATCTAATATAGATGTAGGAGATTTAGGTGGGGTTATTCTGCTTTTAAAGGAGGAGCGGGGGATTGGGGCTGCTCTGGATTTCAGACCCGAGGCTGTATGTTGGCTGTCTCAGTGGGCATCAGCAATTCCTTCTTCTCTGCCCTGTTTCCCTGCATCCTCCAAACAGCGTCGCTTCTTTTTTTCCAGCGGGTGCGCAAGGCTACTGCTGGCTTGCTTTGCAGCTGATGCTGCTGCCTGACCTAAATCTCTGCCGCGTTTGCTATCCGGGTGCTACGGCGTGGTTTGCCCGGTGGGGGGGGTCTCTGGCTGGGCAGGTAGGGGTGCAGCTGGGGCCACCGGCCCTGGGGGCTGCCTGCTGCCTCCCTGCCAGGTTTTGATTTTTTTTTTTTTTTTTGCCCCCACCTTGTCTGAGCTTTTTTTTTTTGAGGGCTTCTGCTTCACTCATCTCCCCCTTCCAGAATAAAGACTTGTTTTTCCAAGCATTTTACTTGCCAGTCACTGGCGGAGGTTAAACCGGCCCCTTACCCTGGGTGGCACTCCTTGCTGATCCCGGGGTCCGCGGGAGCCGCAGGGTATCGGGCCTAAGAAGGGCTTAGTCCTGTATTTTTACAGCTTCCCAAGGCCATGAACTTAGGGGTCACCAGCCATCATCTGAGCCGCGGTGACGGTGGCATGTGGGGGCTCAGGCACGCACGTCTGCTGCTGCAGCGATTGGGGCACTCGTCTGTGGCCGAGCTACTTCACCCGGCTTCCCCGGCAAGGCTGGCCGTCCCCTCGCTGGCAGCGGTCGCTACAGGCACCGGCTTTTCCCAGAGGCTCCTGCACCTTCAGCTCCCGCTGCAGCGATGCTGCGATAGCTTTCCCATGGAAACGGGCCCTCGCAGTCGGTGCTGCTACAGCACTGCTAGATACCACACACGCACGGGGAATAAGGGGGTTGCGTGTGACTGCATTTGTTTTGGAAACCAGCACGTCCTTTTGGGTACAGAAAAAGGCACTGTAGAAAGGTGACTGTTTCCCTGTGGCCCTCTGCCTAATCAGTCTGGATTTGAAATCACTTCTCGATCCTCGGTTTTAGTTTTCGTTTTCATTGTCTGCCAAATCTTATCTCTCTGAGGAATAGTAAAGGGAAAACTAACCCCTTTAGGCACATGCATTTTGCCAACACGTTCATGAGAGATGCTGCTTTACATGGGGCCATGCTCGAACGTCGCCCCCCGCCCCCCCCCG